>NW_016107898.1:577254-578525 GCF_001604975.1 Cebus imitator | reverse complement strand
AGCCACGTGTGGTGGCGTGTGCCTGTAATCCCACCTATTGAGGAGGCTGAGGCAGGAGAATCACTCGAACCTGGGAGGCGGGGTTGTGGTGAGCCAAGATCATGCCATTGCACTCCAGCCTGGGCAACAAGAGCAAAACTCCATCTCAAAAAAAAAAAAAGAAACAAAAGAAAAATATTATTATTATTGTAGTTGCCCTTTTGCTTCCTTAGTGCATGAAATCAAGCGCTACCTGAACGTACTTTTAGCCAAGCCTTATTTCCTGGTCTTCTCAGGGCACAGCTCTAACTGCTTGTCAGTTAGGGAAGCACCCGGCCAAGCTCATATTTCACTCTCCGGTCACATCCTCGGTCCTCCCCTCTAGCTAATGTCAGCACTAATCAAATTGGACTGTAGCAAGGTCTTTGTCTGAAGTTGCTTCTTCAGAAAACTTTGGATCTTCAATGTTTTTTGCCTTCCAGACAAGCGCAGAAGAAGCATGCCCTTTTTCTTTTGTTTTAAAGCAGGCTAAAACACGTGTTTGCTTCTAAATGATTCTGTCCCTGAAATGCCAAGCGTGAAGTTGCTTCCAAAACCTGATCTGGATCATAGCAAGTATTACGCTACAGTGGAGAAGAACAACAGTGATCACAGCAGTGGTAATCATTATGATAGCAATTAATATTTACTGCGTGGTTACAATATTGCAAGCATCAAGTGACAGGAGTCAGGACCCTCTCCTCCAAGCATCCCAGCCTACGGCAAAGATAAAAAAGGTGACAGATCAACGTGGCAAATGTGGTGACAAAGATACTCTCGGCGTGTTAGAAAAGTGCAGAGGTGGAAGCCCGAAGCCCAGTTCACTCTAACTTCACTGAAAAACATGTTTTCGTAATGGTCAGCATCATACGAAAAAATCAAGTGTATAAAGAAAATTGTGTGCTTATGAAACAATGTCATGGTCCTTTCGGTTCTGGGAAAATGTAACTTGGCAGAAATCCTTTCAATATAAAACACAGGAACAAAGGAAGTCTTTGAGTTTCGAGGACAAGCTAAGTTTAAGCTTCTTCATGCCCACAGACTGTATACAGAGTCTGTTCCTTCTGCATTTAGAGCCTACACAGCCCAGTCTCTTCAAACACACTCTGAGTGTGTTTATCACAAGTTAACTTCACATTTCTACTCTTAATATATATATATTTTTTTGAGACGGAGTTTCGCTCTTGTTACCCAGGCTGGAGTGCAATGGCGCGATCTCGGCTCACCGCAACCTCCGCCTCCCGGGTTCAGGC
>NW_016107898.1:563567-577074 GCF_001604975.1 Cebus imitator | reverse complement strand
GGCCCTCTTAATATATTTTTATAAGAAATTGAAATTTATGCGGATGGCATGACCCTTAAGGTCTCATTAGGACCCTTAATATCACATTAAACCCCTTAATGCTCTCGTGTGTATTAGGCTAGAACTGAAAATCCTGTTTTCCAAGAGATTTATATACACACATTAGGGACCATTTGCCCTGCACACGAGACCCTGAAAACCACTTGCATGAAGAATTCCATTTCATGTTTGTGTACAATTCTTTTTTCTTAATCAGAGAAGTTGGCAATGTTGTTCAGTCAAGAGCTAGATGGCAAATATTTTAGATTTTGACAACCAAGCGGCAACGTGTAATGTCCTGTGTAGGAACATACATACCATTTAAAAGTGTAAAAACAATTTTTAGCTTGTATATCTATAAAACATAGAGGATACACTGGATTGGACGATTGGTCTAAGTCCAAAGTTACTGCCACAGATTACTATAATCCAAAGTATAATGCATATTATTTATATGGATATAATGTTCTTATAGGTATCAGCTTTCAAGTTATTAAAGCTATTATTTAGTTATTAATAAATATTAGTGTTGAAGTTATTAAAACTATTATGTATTTATTTACTAATAAAACTAATAATTATTTATTAAATTATTTTAAATAACACAATATTTAATGTCTTTGGGAAACTATTTGTTTTTCTCCTTTTGGTAGAAAAAATATTTTCAATATTTTCCCCAAACATTTAATCCATTCTTATCAAACATTTATAAAAGGAGTACAAGTTTGTGCAGTGTGTCTGCATGATTGCCATATTGGTTAGTATTCCTCACCGCATTGCTTTGGTGTTATGCGAGAGGATACTTGAAGTTGAGAAACTGTGAGGCAGGAGGGTTTGCTGTATTCAACAAAGCAAGAAAATCAATTAGCAGCCTCCACCCTGTTGAGCGTCTCTGACTCCTCAGCAGCAAAGCCCGTCGCTGTCCCACTGAATCAGCTGGAAGGTTTAAAGTTCTGCATCTCCAGACGCCAGCATGTTTTAAAAGAGCTAACCTTGTACATGCTAGCACAGATACATCTTCCCTCCTTTAGAGGGAGAAGCCTGTATGAGTTGTATTTTCCTTTATTCACATATGTGTGTGTGCATGTGTGTGTATGTGAAATCATCTAAGCTCATCAGAGTAAAACACCCCAAATTGGAAAAGAAGGAAGGTCACAGAATGCAAATGACATGAGACTGTTATCATCTCTGTTGAAGTTCTTTGCTTTTCCTTGTATGCAAATGATTGCCATTCTTCCAGCTATTTGTCAGCCTGGGAGGCTGTCATTGTTATGGAGATGATCCCCTACCCTACCTGTCTTTCTATCAGTGTAGCTGAGGCTAATTCAGTGCACTGATGTAAGATTATTATTGGGTTGAGCATTTATCTGACAAAATTTATGGTGATGAGCCCAGTACACATTGCATATGCCAGTGCTCCCTGATCATGAGTTTTTATGGCATTCCGATTAGCTGGTGACAGCTGTCAAAAATGTGGTTGTTATCGTTTTATTTACTTCTGACATTTGAAGGTCACTTATAGTTTTAATTAAATTTTTCTTTTGTCAACTCAGAAATACCAGTCCATTTAGCTCTCTATTGGTCTCGGAGCTGAAATGGCATTTGGGATTCGGTTATTTCAAGACTGCATCTTTAAACTAGTTATTGCAATGATAATGATTATTGAATGTCACCAATATATCGGGGACTGTGTACAATACAGAAACAGATGAAAGGCCCATCCGCTGGACCTAGCGTCTGAATGAAGGCACTCCCCCCTTTCATTCCCTGTTTCTCTCTAGCGGAGGGGTTGATGAGCCGGGGCTGGGATCCTTTGGGGTGACAGAGCTGCCATATTTATGTAACTATGTTAATGGTTACACAACACAAAGACGTGACGTGTGACATCAATAAAAAATGGGGAAATAGAGCTGTTAAGAAGAATTGTATGCAATTGAGAAGAGTTATATGCAACTGAGGTAAACTTTGTATCAATTCAAATTTGATTGCTGTAACTTTAGGATGTTATGCAAAATACAGGAACTACAAAGAAAATGTTACAGAATATATGCAAAAAGAATTAAAAAGTAAGTAAAGCACGTCACTATATATCACTATAAAAAATCAACTACATTGATTTTGCCAGCAATAGAGGCAAAAAATTAATATGCAAAAATTGTAAGAAATAAAACAAATAACAAAATTGCAAAAGTAAGTTCTTTCCTATCAGTGATTACTTTAAATGTGAACAGATGAAACTCCTCAATCATAATTCATGGACTGCAAGAAGGGATGAAGAAATAGGATCCAACTATATGACATTTATAATACACTCACTTTGGATTTAAGGGTATATAGGTTGAAAAAATGGAACTATATAAATTTGATGCTGATAGTAATTAACAGTGAGTGGGCATGACTGCACTAATATGAGACAAATCAGCTTTAAGTCAAAACTATTACAAGGACACAGAAGGACCTTGTACATTAATAAAGGCTTCAATACAGCCATAAGATCTATTAATTATAAACCTACATGCACCAAATCTCAGAGATCTAAAATATGTAATGCACATATTGCCATAATTGTAAAAGAGAAATAGCTGTTTAATAACCAATAAAAAAAAGACAGGAGATTAATAAAAACATTGAATAAAGATGCTATGGAGCACTTGGTTCTGACAGACATGCACAGAACACACCACCTAATAACAGCATAATACATATTCTTCTCAAGCGCATAGGGACATTTTCCAAGATTCACCATATGCTAGACTGCAAAACAAGTCTTAATAAATTTAAAAATATTGAGATCTCAATATTTTTAATACAAAGCATTACGTTGATCACAATGGAGTAAAACTAGAAATAGATGACAGAACAAAAACTAGAAAATTCAAGAATATGTGAAATTAAATAACACACTCTTTATAAAAACCATGGGCCAAACAAGAAACCACAGGAAATTTAGAAAATACCTTGAGACAAACAAAAATAAAAGCATAACACACCAAAATATATGGGGTACAGTGAATGAAAAGCCACTGTATGGCAGTAAACCCTGCTCTGAAAAAGAAGAAATGTCTCAAATCAGCGACTTAACTTTCTGAAGTAAGGAAATAGAGAAAGAACAAAGCTAGCAGAAAGTAGGAAATAATAAAGATTAGAGCAGAAATAAATAAACTAGAGAATTAAAAACAATACATGACATCAATGAAACCAAGAATCCATTCTTGGAAAAGAGCAACAGATTTGACAAAGCATTGGCCAGACTGGCCCAGTAAAAATAAAAGAAGCGTCAAGTGACTAAATCAGGAAGGAAAGAATAGACGTTCCTACGGATTTTTACAGAAATAAAAGAAATTTTAAAAAGTGCTGTGGACATTTGTCCACCAAGAAATGAGACAACGTGCACGCGATGCATCGGATCCCAGAACACGCAACCTGCCAAGAGTGGTTGTTCACAAGAAAGACATAGAAGACAGAAAACCTGATAGACCTAAAAATAATAAGGATATTGAACCAATAATAAAGCCTCCCAACAAAGAAAAAATCATGAGCAGATGGCTGCACTGGTGGATTCCACCAAGCATTTGAAAAGGAATGAGCACCAGCCCTTCTAACAAATGTAGTAGAGAGAATCCTTCATGACTCATCTATGAGGTGTTACCCTGACACCACAGCCAGCCAAAGACACTACAATAAAATTACACACCTATATCTGTTATGAACTTGATGCAAAAATCCTCAACAGAGTATTAGAAAATGACATTCAACTGTATACTAAAAGCATTATAAGCCACAGCCAAGTGTGATTTATTCTTGGGATGCAAGAGTAGTTCAATATATGAAAATCAATCAATTTAGTGTACTGCGTGAATAGAACGAAAACAGGGGCACACACGTGATCAATTGATGCAGAAAAAAAGTGTTGGGAAAATTTAGCATCTCTTCGTGACAAACCACTCAATCAACTAACAATAGAAGAAAATTACTTCAACATAATCAGGATTGTATATGAAAAACCCGTCACTAAACACATGGCTAACTCCTACAGTTTAATAACAAAAAAATTCTGATTTCAAAATTGGCAAAATATTTGAATAGACATTTCTGCAAAGACGTAAGTGGCTGATAAACACATGAAAAGATGCTGAACATCAATAATCATTGGGCAAATGCAAATCAATCCCATTCACACCAAAATGCCATTCACATCTATTAGGTTGAGTATTAGTTAAAAAAAAAAAAAGTTGTTGAGGATGTGACAAAATTGGAACTCTTGTTTACCACTGGTGGGGGTGAACAGCAGTGTCGCTGTTGTGGAAATAGCAGGGCAGCCTTTCCAAATAGCAACCTTAGGATTACTATAGAATCCAACAGGTCCATGTCAGGGTGTACGTCTGAAAGAACTAAAAGCAGGGACTCAAGAAGACATTGCACACCCACGTTCACAGCAGTGATGTTTACAGCTGCCGAAGCGCTGAGGCCACCTGTGTCCATGGACAGATGAATGAATAAACACTCTGGTACGCACACAGTGGAATGTTATTCAGCCTTAAAAAGGAAGGGCATTGTGGCACACTATAAACATGGATGCATCTTGAAGACATGATGTTCAGTGAAATATAATAGGTATGTGGAGCAGCGAAATTCATAAAAACAGAAAATAGAATGGCATTTGGCTGGGGTGAGGGGCGGTGGGGAGCAATTGTTTAACAGGGACAGAGCTTGAGTTTTCAAGCTGTAACATTCTGTGATTGGATGGTGGTGATGGTTGCACAACGTTGTGAATGACACTGAATCATACACTTAAAAATGGTTAAAATGGTAAATTTTATATTGCGTATATTTCAAAACAAAACTAAATAAAGTGACCTCAAGAAGAAAAGTAACACAAACGTTATTTTCATTCATGAGTAAATCCTATAAATCCATTGGGCTGTTCTCTTCTGAGCCAGACCTTGATGAATTTAACTGGGCTTGCTCGTGCAAGGGGCTGGCTTCCTGGGCATGAAGAGCGTACTCAGAAGGCCACTTGACCTTTCTTCTGTCACAGCCCTGAAGTTCTTAATGATTTTTGGACCGGGGGCCTCACGGCTTTCTTTTGCACGGGGCTGCGTAGCTGCAGTGCACCCTCAGGTCAACAAAAGCACACCTCACTTGTAAGTGCAGCTGGGTGTACGTGATGTGACGTGGTGAACTCGTCCCTGTCATTCAAGTCTAACCCAGAATAGTTCCGCCTGTTGGTTCTGAGTTTAGGGATGGGGAGTGTTTGGTAAGAGACAGAGATGCCCCTTTTTTTGCAAGGGGCATATGCATTAGAGAGGCTGTCCATTGTTCTGGAGACAAGGAAATGCTTCGAACATGATGTGAACGGGTAGTTTCCACTGGGTCCATGGGGACCTCTGAGAGGGGAGCTGCTGCGTAAGCAGATGCGTTCTAATATGCCCAAGGTGTGGCAATGCACTTGCTGTTCCAAATCCCCACTTCTCGCCCCGGCTCGCCTTGCCCTTGCAGCTGCTTAAAACCTCTCAGTCTGTTTTACAGAAAACACGTTTCAAGCAATTCTCCTTTATGTTGTATATAAAATTGATTTCCTGAATGAGAACAGAAAATCTTTTTTATTTATCTAAGTTTTAATGTTATTATTTGTAGTTGAAAAATTTTTAAATATGTTTCTGCCCTTCTGTTTACTAACTATCCATATCTCATCCTGGTGTCACAGAGTCCAACGGCCAATGAGATTGGAGCTATTTATGAGAAAAATATGCAGTGCACCAGCTTTGACTTTAAATAGGAAATAAGGCCATGTTTCCAAGAAAAGAGATGAGGAAGGGAGGTGCTCCTGGGAGAGTCAGTGGGACTGTCTGGAAAAGGCACGCTTCACTTTGAGGATCCTCGCTGCTGAGTTCTGGGGTGTGCTGGTGAAGTCGCCTTCCCTCAATTATCTTACGAACGAATCCTGAAAGTCAATAAGACACAGCCTGTGTCCCCAGAAGCCTCAGGGATGAGTCGACATTGTGTCCCTGACCCTCCGGCTTCAGTAATCGCTCGTCGGTTTCGCTGACTCTGGCCCGTATTTTCTCCTCCTAAATGCCATGCTGAAAGCAATCTTCCCAATATTGCTTACATTTAAATATTTGTTTATCTGACTGAGATTCAAACAGATGCAGTTCTCTTTCTGAACATGCAAGACCCTCAGAAGCTCAGATTTGAAAGAAAGCAACCCAAATCTGTTCCTTTGATATGGAGCGCATGCATGTGTGTCAGACAGCAGACATGCACAGATACACACACCTGTGCGTGCACAAGCAGACACACACCTGTACAGCTAAATCACAGCCACACAGCACCTTCTCCTTTCATCAAGCAGGGCAGGTTGGTTTGGGTAATCTCTCCGAGTGTTAATTATCATCAGAATTGCTCACCTGTGGAAGTCAGGAGGTGCAGGACACCCCATACTTATTGTACTGTGTACGCAGGGAAAGGAGAGGGGCTCAATGACGCCCTGTGAGGTGGGCAATGCCATCTTTGTCTGGTTGAAACTGTGAGTATTTAGAGTCGGAGCTTTGCATTTTACTTGTATTGTTAAGGCTTTCTAAAAGTGGATTCTAAAGAACAGAGTCATCGCCCCAGTCCTTGTCAGAAACAGACACATCTGCAATGAATCCCAAGCTATTAATATAACAGCTAAAATGCAAAATGTTGAGTGTGCTCATACACCATTTTAGTTCATTAAAAAAATATTCCAGTTTGGTTTGTATGGTTTACGGCTTTTTTTAAAAAAAAAATGCTGAGTTGTTTTTTTATCCTGACCTCTCTGCTGTTTTGATAGAAATTTCATTCTTTTGCAGGCTGGAAGGAATCAGAAAGGCTGCTGAAGACTCTGGGGAGGCTTCACAGCCCTGTCCACACGCTGACACTTCTTTAAGGCAGTAATTTTTTTTTTTTTAATATAGAATCCCCTGTACTTTCAAAATGCTCTAAAGCCATTTAGAATAACCGCTCAGGATAAAGTAATTTGGAGGAGAAAGATCACCAGTTTGCTTCTAGAAAGCTAGGAAGAGATGACCAGAAGGGAAGAAAAGATACGTGAGAGGCATGATGCTATTGGCTACCCAAAGATAAAATTTAAATTTACTAATATGATAAAAATTAAGTTTTTGAATATTTCTCTAGTAACGCTTTTTTTTTCCTCTTTCTGATTAAAAATACAGTCATGGGTCACTTAACAAAGGGGTTACATTTTGAGAATGTGCCACTGGGCAGTTCTGGTATTCGGACATCATAGAGCGTGCTTGCACAAATCTGGGTGGTTTTATGTTTATTTGTGTATATGTTTTCATATAAAAACCCAAATGTCTAAGCACCATTACTGAATGCCAATCATTCATCTACTTGATCTGCACTGCCAATATCAAGTGTTAGACATCAAGTTTCCACAGACGCTCCACTATAATCATGAGCTCACTGCTGGACAGCAGTCCACCGTGGACAGAAGCGTCGTCGTGTGCAGGACTGGGGTCTAGGTCCAAGCAAGGCCACATTTCCTACATGGCCTGCTCCCCCCAAAATTCTGAAGCATGCAAAATGCCCAATCTCCACTCCCAACATCTTTGGGCATCCTGTCAAGGTCCCAAGTTACTTATGATCTCACCATTCTGACCTGCCGTCAGAGAAAAATTCCACAAATTAATGTAAATAAGGATTAAGTAACTGTTCAGTCTTAAAGCCTTACTTCTATTAGGAAGGGGTAGAAGAGATCTGAAAAGGTGAAATTCAAATACGAAGAAGGGGACAAGGGTGCAGCCTTGAAATCAGACAGAAATCAGCTCCAGCCACTCTTCTGTGAGGTTTAAGATTTTTTTTTTCTGGTTCTTCCAAGAGCCAGCAGCTGTATCTTCTGGAATAATGAGAATATTTCCCAGGATTAGACTTCAGAACCAGCGTTGAGGTCTCTGGGAGGTGGGGTAAGCCTGAACTCTGGCTCCTGAAATTCATCACCCTGTTACCACCTTCCCTGGTTTAGTTGCCTGATCTCATGAGGAAGAAACCTGGGGACGTGGCCAGGATCATCAGGAAGATCTGCTCAGGGTCACAGCACACAGCCACTTCCTCCCCAGAAATGCGCCCCAGCGACCATTCTCTCCATGAGTCTGGGCATTCGCTGATATTGTGTGTGGCCGCTGGTAACCCCACTGCAGGGCTCATCAGTTTACAAACGTTCAAAGCCCTCATCACAGCACAGAGGAGCACTTTTCTTCTTCCGAGCTCTGCTGGGTGGTGTAGGGCACAGCTTCGAGCTGCAGGGCAGAATGTGGCCGTTCAGTGGGGCTCATCCTCTGCTCTGGTGGCTCCAGAGACAAAGTCTAATTGAGCCGATAAATCATCCACAATCTCCATGAATAGCGACGGCACCTTTTATATTTTCATGGAAGTTGTTGGAAAAAAATCTGAAAAATGTATGCTCACCTTGGCTACAGTTCACCGAAATTTTGCCTCCAATTCTTCTTTTGACAAGGTGGAGCCTTTTTTTTTTCAACTCATGCTGATGCAAAGAGAATTTGAGCATTTCTCTCTTTCTCTTTTGCCCTCAGTTGAATGTGTGATCATCTTTCTCTCCACCCTGAAAGGTGATTGGGTCTTCGGCACAACTGTGCTTGCTGACATTTCAAAAAGAAAAGCTGTCCAGATAGCCAGGATTATTGTTCATATTTAAAATATTCTCTAGATGATTCTGAACTTGCCTTTCATGTTTGATTTTTTTTTAATAGCTACTATTGTGTTGGAGGCCAAATTAACATCATTTATAAGTGACAGGCTGGTCTTGCTCTCCTTATCTTGGCAGCAGTTTACAAGAAGCTTTTAAGGCATGGATGATCATTTTCTTAGCACCTGTGTGGAGATTTTAGGGATAGATTTTGTAGCATTGAAATCAAGCAAGCCACGATTGCTTCTGCTTTCTGGGTGTCATGCATTCAGGCACCAAGTGTGTGCGTCACATTCATTACGTTTGCGTTTAAAGATTTTGGGGAAAAAGGGTGGATGAGGACCCCAAACAAAGCAATAATGAGATGTGAACTGGGATATGCCGAGGTTCAGTTTTAGAGAATTAAGAGGTCCAATAATCATGGACCAAGTTCTCTATGGTTTCTCCCTCTCCACCTGTTGGAGACTTTCCTCAAAGCCCAGGGGTGAGCTGAGGGAGGATGAGACAACCCTGGCAGGTGGCCTGGCATCCGTGGGATCAAATGTGCCATGAGCTTGAGCCCAGGCATGCCATGTCTGTCTGGGGAGGTTGCTGCAGGGGACGTCCACCCCTGTGACCTGGTGGGTGGATGGAACCCCGCTCAGAATAGGCAGTTGTGCCCCATGTTCCATGGTCCCCTGTGGTCCTTCTCCACCAGGGACTGGTGGCATTCTGTGCATTCTTTCACAAAAGCTGTCTGGTTCCTTTACTTGGATGGCAGGGCTGTGCTCCAGAAATCTAGAGATCTGCATGTGATACAGCCTCAGAGTTCTGCCATCAACCCCAAAGGGGATCTCTCCCGCCACTCTGATACCAGGCGGTCTTTGGACCATTTGAATCAAGAGGCAGGGCTGCTTTCACCATAGCTGCATGTGCAGAGCCTCCTCCTGCTCTGAGCCCCACACAAAGGTGACCATGGCCTTTGGAGACCCCCTCCCCCAGTGTAAGGTTTGAATTGTGCTCCCAGGTGTGGAGTTTTCAGAACCCAAAGAGGCCTACCAGGCCTACCTTGCTTCCATCTTAATGACAAGAGGTGCAAGATGCAACCATTTCCCCTTATTTAGATGGGGCACTCCACACACCCCTGGGCCATTGAGACTTCAAATGCCCCACTGACAAGGGTGTCTTCTGGGTCTTTGTAGGGTTCAGTTATCACCCTCTGAAGTCCATGAGCCCTAACAAGGGCTCCAAGGGATCCCTTCTTGGCCATCCCATCCAATCCATGCAATTTGCTGGACGTCATCTGTACAGTGGTTTGAGGGGGTGTGCTCAGGGCAGTTAGGTGGCCCAGGTCTCTTTGCACTATATTATGGAAGAAGGCAAAGATGTTAGCATCCTGTGACAGAGCTGTATGTATGTGCTATTCCATGTCTGTATGACTGTTCAGGTTCATTGTGTCCGATCCTCTTATCTGATAAGAATGAAAACGAAGATTTTCATGAAATCAGTGGCCACGAGTCCCATAACAGGAGCCATGAGAATTAGCTCTAGGAAAAATGGCCACATCCGGGGTGGTGGTAGTGATTGAGGTTACTGACTTTTTGAACTTGGGGCATTCTGCCCTCTCTGTAGGATCTATGTGATTCCTGCAGGGGTCCACCTCTTCCTCTCTGAGGGGATTTCAGATCTCAAATCTGGCTCAGGCCAGGAAACTGAATGAGGAATTAGACTTTGTTGCAGTGGCCGCTCTCAGTTCTACGCTCACGTTCCTTCATTTATTTTCTTGGTACAAACTGAGTGTGCTTTGTGGGCCACCCATCTATTTTGCCCCGGAAATGCTGTATTCAGTTAACCAGCCTCAGAACTCTCTGCAATCAGCACCCTGCTCCCCCACCACAGCCCATCTTAGTTACACCCACCAGGGTCTAGCCATTAAGTGCCAGCACCTGCCTGTGGCATGCTTTTATTGGCGGTGTTTGCTTCTGTCAGTAATAATGCATCAGAGTTTCATTGAAATGCAGCAGATGAGACAGTCTTGTTCAAGTAATTTAAGGAAACAGATTTCAATTCATTGTCATAGAGCCCTAAAATACCATTCTCCCCTTCTGTATCATGTGTTCTGGTTTGCCTGGAAGAAGAGACATGCTCTGTGTTACATCTTTTGGGAGTTTTCCAAACAGTAACTTTTGCATATGCCTTTTTGTAAAATACCTTTTTATAGCTATTGCAAATATAGATAGCATCATCATGTATTCATGTTCTAGTTTATTTAATGCATTCTAATATATCGCCAATGTTTTTCTGATACCCAATGCAACAACAATATTATTATTACTGACCATAATAGCTAATATTTATTTGTTCCAGATATTCTTTTAATCTGTATTAGCTCATTAAGTGCTTGTAACACCCTTATACATAAATACAGTTATTCCCACTCACCATTTTTAGATATAAGGAACAGGATACGGAGAGATTGTAGCTTGCCTAGAGACCCTATGCATTTATATGTGCGTCTGGAGATTCCCTAGCTTACGAGTGTTATCCTGTCTCCTCATGTATGCCGTATATGCTGTAGAGAAAATCTCTGTGTTGAAATTTCTTTCTCTGTTGAAGTTATTACAAAAGGCAAGATCCAAGCACCAGTCAAATAATTGGCCTTATATTAAGTATCTTTCAGTGTTATTCTTTCCAGACTTACAGTCCTTTTACAGCTCATTACGTCTTATCTTTTTTTCTCTTTTTAAATTAATATCGTTCTGAGCCCAGTGCTAAACTCACTGAAGTCAGAAGTTATGAAAAAGAATAATGCAGTTTTTATGAGAAGATATGTTTCTAGCAAGTTCATTTAAATGAAGCAGCTGATGATTTAAAACAGGAGAAAAATAGATCATTTAGAATTAAAAAGAAAATATGTTGCATTCAAATGTTTTCCTTGATCTTAACAGTATTTCAAATTTAGGAACAAGGTGTTAGGCTGGCACTTAAAATCCAAGGCTGTCATTTTTTTGAGTGACAGTATAATGTGAGAGCACTAAAAATATTATTAGTACATATATTATTATTAATTTTGATGCAAAATACAAAGAATCAAAATGCCTTAATTAAGTGACTTGATAACTCCCCCGTTCCCATAATTAATAACGTCCTCCAATAATCCTGTGTTTGTCTTACTGCAGTGATATTTTTATTATATTATTAGAAATATATCAAAAAGTTGCAGACTCCCTTTTTTAGAAAAAAGGCTTAAAAGCATTTTTATAATATAGTATTCCACTATAAAAGAACAGACATAATTTTGAATAAATGTTTACATTTATTCTTCAGAAAGATAAGGAACTTCTTATTTTTGGCATTTAGAGTAATTAATAATACAAATCTCATCATTCTCATTTATTGTGTGAAATAATTTTAATTTGTGTTATAAGCAGAATATCTATAGCTTCTTAAAAGGATGTATTTCCAGAGAATATAAGCATTAAGGAATGGGAGGAGAAGGTGAAGAATAACGTACGTTTTTCTGAGCTGTCCTGTTAATTTCTGTGCAGATCTGATCTTGGTAGACTGCTCTGGTATGCTGACAGAATGGTGGACAGAGGGTGAAGAGCAGCCTTGGCCTGAGCGCACATGGGTTGGTGAGACTGGCTGGGGGAGAAGAACGGCTCTCAAGCTCACTCTGTTTTCTTCCTTTCAACCCAGTTCTGTTTCCGGTATCGAGTGTCCATATTTATTTATTAGGATTTACTGAAACACAGCCAGGACACGTGTTGACATGTAGACCAACCAGCAATTAGTCTCATGGATCAAGGATGGAAAACAGCAAGCATGGGTTAAAGGTGAATTTGAGAGTGAAGAGTGAAGTGAAACCCAACTCAGAGGTCAGGAGACCAGCAGCACTGCCAGCTAGTCTCCATGCCTGGCTTCATCTAATCTTAACCAGAAAACCCCAGAACAATAAGCTGAGCCGCAGAGATCAAGAAGGGTGCATCACGTTACATGATGGGTTAGGGGCAATGCTGGGGTCCAGCTCTTCAGCCCTCCGTCTGATTCTGCAGTTTTAAATATTTAGTTCATTCAACAAACACTCGATTTGTTGAGCACTTACTATGCAGCCTGGTCTGCCAGAAGATGTGTGGGTGGGTACCAGGGTTGGATGGAGAAATCCTGCATCCTTGATGATTGCCTTGATCCTTGGCTCTTACATCCTGATATGGTCTGGCTGTGTGCCCCCCCAAATTTTATATTGAATTGTAGCTCCCATAATCCAGGTTCATGGGAGGAACCTGGTGGGAGATGAGTGAATTATGGGGGTCTGTTTTTCCTGTGCTGTTCTCATGATAGTGAATAAGTCTCATGAAACCTGCTGGGTTTATAAAGGGCAGTTCCCCTGCACACGCTTTCTTGCCTGCTGCCATCTGTGTAACACGTGACTTGATCCTCCTTGCCTTCTGCCATGATTGTGAAGCTTCCGCAGCCATGGGGAACTGTGAGTCCATTAAACCTCTTTCCTTTATAAATTACTCTGGCTCAGGTATGTCTTTGTTGGGAGCGTGAGAACAGACTAATGCAGTAATCCCTTGATGATCCCAGCCTATTCTGCATGCTGTCTCTGGAATTCTTTTAGATGAGAGAAAATAAACTTATATCTTTATAGGTTGCTCTTTTTTTTTTTTTTGAGACGGAGTTTCACTCTTGCTACCCAGGCTGGAGTGCAATGGCGCGATCTTGGCTCACCGCAACCTCCGCCTCCCGGGTTCAGGCAATTCTCCTGCCTCAGCCTCCTGAGTAGCTGGGATT
>NW_016107898.1:511109-563507 GCF_001604975.1 Cebus imitator | reverse complement strand
GGATGGTCTCGATCTCTTGACCTCGTGATCCACCCGCCTCGGCCTCCCACAGTGCTGGGATTACAGGCTTGAGCCACCGCGCCCGGCCGTTTTTTTTTTTAACTGACACCCAAACCCAAATCTTTCAGAGGTTCCAGCCACTCACTGACACATTTAAAACCATGGGATTGAATGCAATCACCTATGGGGAGAGATGGTTAGTGGCAGGACTGGTCAGGATTCGTGCAGATTTTAGATTTTCCTGGCTCCCAAACCTTTGCAGTCTCCACCTCAGTCTTTCAGGAAGTTGTGAGGTAGATCCTCCAGGCAACTGGAATGCCCTGTGAGCCAGTGCACCTGCTGCTCTCATCCCTGTGCTTTCCTCATTCCCTTAGCACACTTTTGGGGAGTGCCCCCCGAATGCCCTTTCTCCCTCATTTCCAGGTTCTTACCTGTCCCGGTAGCGGGAGCCCTGTCCTGTTCCCCCGTCTTCTTTCTGAAGCAGAAATGAGCCCAGAGCATGTGAGTCCCACCAAAAGTGCTGGAGCTCCATTCTGTCTATACTCAAAGAAAACAAAAACCGAATACCTCTTTGTACTTGTTTCTTAGTTAAAAGTTTGCACTGGGTTGACATAAACATACTTTCAGTTACTTGGGGAACATAGTCAAAGTTTTGGAGTTGAAGATTCTTCAATGAAACAAAGTTAAACTGCTTGACTAGAACCCTTCCTGGCTTCATCTTAATACATTTACTTATAAACTATACCTAATTTTATTTAAAAAAAAATCCTAATGGTTACATGTGAACCTTAGCTCACGGTGTTGTTTTTATCCATTTGGAAGATAACTTGATGATTTGTAATAGTAGCAATTTGAAGGCATGGAAAGAAGAGCTCTGTGCTCTGTGCAGTGAAGTCATTTACGTGTTATTTTGTGTCTGTCGATGACAGTAACACTGGAGATACGCCGAATGCCGTAGGGTAAACTTATCCTGGCAAATATTGCTAGATAATGCTGTGAATGGAGCTGCATTCAGAATTTTTTATCAAGGCTGACTTATGTAAACACAAGATCAGAAATGCACACCAAGAAAATAAGCACCTTAGACAGGCAGAAAAAGAAAGACAAAAAAGAAGGAAAGTCAGATAATGTGGAAAAGCAGGTATTCTGAAATGCAGGTGTAAAGCAGGAATAGACGTTACACTTCAGATAACACACCAATCTTCTAGTGGGGTTTTCTAAGAAGAGTCCCAGATGTTTTTACTAATTCTAAACCGGGAGACCCTAGTGATCATCAAATGTATGTTAATTTGGGCTACATGTACAATTGTCTTCATAGAATGTATTTTCCTTCTTATGCCATCTAAAATTTTAAGTTCTCTAGAGCGCAGAACATACACCTCTTCTAACACCTACAAAGGTGTTTACATGTGGTAGACTTTTTTGTTTATGTAAAAATATGTAGTATAATAATCTATAGCTTGGTATAAATTCTTAAGCATGGCTGTAAGACTTTTATCTAAATAAGTGACAAAACCACTAACAAATTGAATGATTAAATTAATCAAAGCTTTTCTAATTAAATGTTAGCTCATATTATATACACAAAAGTCAAGCATCTGAGAAAAGGGAGAGAAGCTAGGGAGAAACCAGCAGGTAAAATGTTGTCTGCAGGTAATGCCCCGTCATCCTGATGAAACACAACAATATTTGCATACTCTATAGGGAAATGCTTTACTTGATGCTCTCTTAACAAGCTATATGTCGATTTATTCAATAAGATGTGTTGCTACGCAGTATTAATTAAGATAAAATAAAATGATCTTTATCTTTGTTGAAAAAATAAATCATCTCTAAGTTCCTGTAATTTATTTTTGCTTAGAACAAGACATTTAAAACATTCTCAAGGACATTATGTCTTCAGGCCTTAAAATATCAAGTAATTATCAAATCAATGATCATCTTGGAGGAAGTAATGAAGTATGGAAAATAACCACTTCAGATTACATAAATCATTAAAACTGATGCCATTAGGAAATTAAGAGTGAGAGTATTAAATGTCTCAAAGTTTGATAAAAATGGAAATTGTGTTCTAAGGAATTTTGAAGAAAATATCTTTTAGTTTCTATAGTTAATCTACTGTTGTAATTCCAGGTTTTCTAGAAATTGCATCATTAAATAATCCTTATAAAGCACACTTAGTAGATTTCATCTCTATCCCTTTTGCTTTTCAAATATATGTTTCAAGTATTATGGGAAATAAATTCTTTTCAGCATTTATGGGAGCAATTTTGAAATAAAATTCTTTATCTTTGTTTTCTTCCCATTGCTCATAGAGCTAGACAAGGAGAGTTATTGTCACCACTGGATTAAAAAAATTATCTTGTTCATTCAGAAGTTTTGCCTTTTAACCTGGCACAATTTGGCCTGTTTTTACCAGGTATTCTTTTAGCAAACATATTTCTAGGTTTGGTCTCTGAACACTTCATTCTTCTTTGTGGTTTTTCTTTGGCATTGTAAAAAAATTTTACTCTGTTTTATTTTATTTATTTATTTGAGAAGGAGTTTCACTCTGTTGCCCAAGCTGAAGTGCAGTGGTGCTGTCTCAGCTCACTCAACCTTCACCTCCCAGGTTCAAGGGATTCTCCCACCTTGGCCTCCTGAGTAGCTGGGATTACAGGGAGGCTTGAGAACTGACTTAGAGTCTTGCCTTTATTGACACTCTTAGAGTCTTTTAATATTATTTTAGTCATGGTTTCATCATGATTTTCTTCATCTTTAGGAGTGATCCTTATACACAATCCTGAGAAATAAGCAAGTAATGGAAATATGAAAATGCTTTGAGAAATTAAATATAATATAAGAAGGTCAGGTATTTTATTGTTAAACCCTGGAACTTTGAAATGGAGTTACTTTATACTTTCTGGCATACAGGAGAGTTATTTTCCAGACTGAAAACTCTCAAACCCAGTCTTGCAAACGATTCTTCCTGCAGTTGTGAAGTTTGGAAGCTTCTTTATCTATTTTCCATACACTCCACTCTGGCAGGCAATTGTTCAGCTGGTAATGGAAAGGTAAGCAGTTCATTGCAGTGGGCAGTTAGCAAGCACTCCGCTAGCTTGAAGCGTATCCTCGCCACGGGACATGAGCAGTGACCCTGTGGACGTCCTAACAGATTTCAGAGGAGCCATTTCAGGGATCAATGGCAGTCCCATTACTGTTTTCACGGTTAATCAATGGAGCACACCCTGTGGCATGCCCTGCTTCCCAGACACACGGCTGCATCCTGACTGCAGAGGGGGTTTGCCCTCGAGGGAAGGTGGGGCTGAAAACCGGCACCACAAAGAGCAGCAGTGCTTCCTAAATTCTCTTCTGCTGCAGAAAAGGAAAGCCACAGCTCAGCGTGTTTTACCTCAGTTCTCGGGGAAGATGAAAACGAAATTGATGATACGGTGGCCACAAATGGTACCCTGCTTGGGCGTGCTCAATGACGACTATGTCATATTTGAAAAATTTTTTTAAAAATCTTGTTTTAAAGAATAAGAATCAATGAAGCCAAAAACAAGGCATGTTTTCAGCATTACTAAAAGTGCTTTTTAAATGTTGTTTGTGTTTTTCCCTCTTTTATTGTCTTAGAATGTAAATTTTTGGTGTGTATAACAAGAAAAAATATTACTACTTTTACACGTATCAACATGCAAAATTTACCTTATATTCTAAGTCTTTCATTTCAATTACTGTATCATTTGCTGTGAAGAATCAAATGCAATTGCTTATTAGGTAGAGAAGGCCATGTTACTATAAAATAATGAGACTTTCTGTAAAATTTTCTGCTTTAAATTCTTAACTTTTTAAGTCTAATATAAAATACTAGGCAACAATATTTTCTGTCTTGTCTTTATGCATATTTTTTGCATTAATTTCAGTTTATTTTTTTTCTTTTATTTTACTTCTTGATTTCTGTTGCACTGACACTTACCTGGCTCAGGGATGATATTTTGTCAACAAAGCCAGGATAGACCCGCTCCTGAGACTCTCAGCAAAAAGAGTGTAGATTTGCTTTCTTAATGTCACAATCCTATGTGATTGGGAGATTATTCACTTTCTGTTTAAATAGCTGGCATGTGCAGTGTGTGTGTGTGTATGTGTGTGTGCGTGCATGTGTGTGTTGGTAATAAGAACTAAACTAACAACTTAAAACCTCTACTGTGTGCCTCACACTGTGCTGTAGATTTGTGTACACTATGCGATAAGATTCCAACGCATCCTGTAAGGGGGTATTGCTATGACACCCATTTTACTGGCTGGAGTATCGAGACTCGGGAGGATGAAGTTATCTACCCCTGCAGCTAGAAACAGAGCTCTGGACGTTTGCACACACGCTTTTCAGGTGTGCTGGTCTCTTGGGTAATCACTGAACTCCAGATCTCCGCTTTCATAATGAGGTTTGCCAGGTGAGATCAATTTAAACTCATAGCATCAGCCCTAGACAAGAAAAATAACACATATGCCCTGATCATTTAAAACAGGGGTTGGCAAGCATTTTTGGAAAGGGCCAGATGCTGAATATTTTAGCCTCTGAAGGCCGTGACGTCTTCGTCAACACTACTCAGCTCAGTTCTTGTGGTGTCAAAGCAGCCAGATTTGGGATTTGGGTCACAGGAATTATTTTGCCAACACTGTGCAAAACATCTGTTGGCATCATCAGAGATTGTGGTGATGTCACGGACTTTTAATATTAATTATAAAGGAATGATCTGATTATGGGATATTTTGAAATAGGAATTATTACCAAGAATATATTGGGACATAGAAAGGTGGAAGTGAATTTAGAACATTAGAAATTAAAACAAACTCAGACAGAGGATACTAGAAGTTAGAAGGAAGAAAAGAGACCCTGTTATTCTAAATCTCTTAGTTTACAGAAGGGAAGTTCAGCTCCCCTTAGGAATTCAGTTGCAGAAATCTGACCAGGCCTTTGACCTAAAGTCCAGTTTGGAATTTTTGTCATAACTTCATATGGTATCTATTTCCCACGTTACATCTGGACACACAGAGTTGTGTCTGCTGTGGAGTGTAGGCATTAAGAATTGCGGGAATTGGGACACTCATACCTATGGGGAAAATGTCTAAATCTCTGTCATAGTATTACACCGTGTATTGGCCCCTTCCAAACTTTCTTTGACTAACTGCTTACCGTGATCTAGAGAACACAGGACATGCACTGGGGCAAGGGCGGGGCTCACACCTGTCACATGTTGGGAGGCCGAGGCAGGTGGATGGTTTGAATTCAAGGCCAGCCTCGGCAACATGGAAAGACCTTGTCTCTACAAAAAACACACAAAAAATGGCTGGGTGCAGTGGCTCATGCCTGTAATCCTAGCACCTTGGGAGGCCGAGGTGGGTGGATGGCCTGAAGTCAGGATTTCCAGACCAGCTTGGCCAACATGGTGAAACTCCACCTCTGCTAAAAATATAAAGTTAGCCAGACACGGTGATGCGCTCCTGTAGTCCCAGCTACTCAGGAGGCTGAGACAGGAGAATCGCTTGAACCTGAGAGGTGGAGCTGCAGGAGCGGAGATCATACCACTGAACTCCAGCCTGGGTGGGACAGAGCGGGATTCTGTCTCAAAAACAAGAAAACGAAAAAAAGAAAATCAGCTACACAAAAAAATTAGCCAAGCATGGTAGTGTACAGCTGTAATCCAGCTACTCTGGAGGCTGAGGTGGCAGGGGGCTGGAGGCGGCAGTGAGCCGCCATCGCACCACTGCACTCCAGCCTGGGTGAAAGAGCGGGACCCCGCCTCGAGACCCTGTCTCAAAGAACACGCATTGATATCTGCTCTGTTTCTTCACTCATTCCACAGTGCAGGTGCCCAGGCGGAAGGCTCTGGTGACACCCGGAGCTTCCGGAGCTAGCATCCAGCCCGAGGACCTTGACAGAGTCCTGTGACTGAGTGACAGCTGGTGGGACAGTGTGGATCCCTTTCATCTGCAAGGGTTTTGCGTCCTGCCGGCAGCTTGCTTGGATGGTTGTCCTCATAGAGAGAGGGGCTCCTGAGACCAACAGACCACAGGGAACAGAAGGATGGGAAGGATCCGTTAATCCACTCATTCGTTGCTCACTTCTTCAGTAAATATTTTGTTAATCATATCTGCATGTGTGAATAAAGGTTTCAATCTCAGTAATAAAAATCAAAGAGAAAGAGCTCAGCAGGGCTTCCCACTAACTTCTCAGCAAGAAATTCAGAAACTAAAGACAGCATGCTAGGACCCTCCTGAGTTAAAGACACTGTTTAAGCTTTGTAATTCTCAAGTTTTTTTTATTTCTGTGCCATATTTATGTCCCACATTCATTAATGCTGAAACCTTGAAGTAGAAAGCATCACATGTATTGTGTATGTTTCCCAGAATTAAATCAGGGTAACATTGTTGCTGTCGCAGATAAGACACTATTATCTTTTGCAATGCATAATTCTTTACACTTTTTAAAGTGTTTTCTATATATTGCATATGATTTATATTTGATTAAGAAATACTACTATCAGATAAGCAAGGAATTGGTATCTGTTTTAAAAACAAATATATTGAGACTTAGAAAAGAATTTAAATTTGTGAATTGGTGGCTCATGGTCTGAATTAGACTCATGGATGTGATTGATTTGGACTGAAGATAGATGAGTTGGTTTTTTCCTTTAGGTTTTCCTTTTTTAAAAGTTAATTAACATACTTTTAAAAGGCCTAATATACAGCATTTATAATGAGTTTAAATTTATAAGAGAAAAACAAGCAACCCCATTAAAAAAGGGGACAAAGGACATGAACAGACACTTTTCAAAACAAGACACACATACAGCCAAAAAGCATATTCAAAAAAAAGTTTAACGTCACTGATCATTGGAGAAATTCAAATCAAAACTACAACGAGATACGATCTCACGCTAATCAGAATGGCTGTTAAAAAGTCATAACATAACAGATGCTGGCAAGGTAACAGAGAAAAGGGAACATTTATACACTGTTTGTGGGGTGTAAATTAATTGACTCTGGGGAAAAGAGTATGGCAATTCCTCAGAGAGCTAAAGGGTGAGCTGCTATTCCACCCAGCATCTCCCGTTACTGTCTGTACACCCAGAGGAATATAAGTCATTCTCTTCTAAAGACATGTGCATGTGAGTGTTCATTACAGCACAGTTCTCAAGAGCAAATACATGAAATCAAGCTAAATGCCCATCAATGACTAGACTAGATAAAGAAAATGTGCTACATATACACTGTGGAATACTATGCAGCCATAAAAAATAATGAGATCCTGTCTTTTGTGGAAACATGGATGGAGCTAGAGGCTGTCATCCTTAGCAAACTAAGTCGAGAACAGAAAACCAATTACCATATACTCTCACTTATAAGTGGGAGCTAAATAATGAGGACTCATGAACACAAAGAAGGGAACAACAGATACTGGGGCCCACTTGAGGGTGGAGGGTGGGAGGGGAGAGAGGAGCAGAAAAGATAACGTTTTTGCTTTTTGACTTTGCTTCCGATTCCCTCTTATGAGTAACCAGCATTATCAGGATTTACCATAGACTATGTTCAGATAAGTGTGTATGGGCTAAATATACATGGACATGAATGTTTCCTCTTTCACAACAAATCTTGTAAATCATTCCTGTGAGGACATACGGCACTATCACATTCTTATCACATAAAGATACTGTGATATTTGTTAATCAACAACTTGTTTCTCATCCTCTTTTAAAGCAGAGTAAGGTGGCTCTGGGCAAGTCTATTGTGAGTTTCAGTGAAACTTAAACCTCACTTTGAGGTCTTGGATTTGCAGGCTTTCAGTCTGAACAGTATTTTTATAGTTCAGATTTGAATTCACGTGTCTTCCACACCTGCGTCCCCAGTCCCTGCCACTCTCCAGGGTGTTTCACCAGGACTGCGTCTCTCAACCTCATCTCAAAGGAATATGCAACCTCTGGTTGGCTTTCACAGCAAAGTAAATACCACGAAAGTTATTCCCAACTGTGTCTTTGACTCCACATTGCTATTCTAATGAATGCTACTGTTGATAGTATCCCAAGGAGGGAAATAACAGCGATGTGTTTTTGTGTGGCTAAGTGAAGATGGTACCCTTAATTCCAAATTAAAATCATGTGTTCCTAATGTAAAAACTGTGTTCGTCCTACGCAACTTTCTCACCTAAACTTTTGTATGTATTCACTCGTTATGATCTTAGATACACATTTTTTTTTTTTTACATTAAAAAAATTTTTTTTTTCTAAAGACAGGGTTTCACCATGTTGGTCAGGCTGGTCTTGAACTCCCGACCTCAGGTGATCCGCCTGCCTTGGCCTCCAAAGTGCTTGGATTACAGGTGTGAGCCACCACGCCCAGCTGATACACATTTTTTATCTTTGATCAGGTGGTCAACATTATTGTCATACACAGTGCTAGCATTTTGTAAAAGGCAGACTTGAAATCACTTCATTTTTCTTCTGTGCAGCCGAGACTCATAAAGAACTTCTACATGGTTAATTACTGACACTGAGGGAAAAGAGTTTTATGATTTTCACCATAAATTAGATCTCAAGTTAGAGGGGGTATGTACAGTTCATTACAGAAGCTAGCTACGTATGTCTAGATAAGTGTAATGTTGCATATGTATTTCATGACACATGCATTAGCAGAGTGACTCATGCCAATGATATGTAATACAATTTGAAAATGTTACTTGTGTCTATATCTGTTCCCAGTTAAAATGCTGAATGTTTTAAAAATTTTCAAGGATTTTATTGCCTTTGTGTGGCGATAAAATTATAAATCGATGCTATGAATCTTTGAACTACCAATCAAAATCTGAGTGTCTCAAATCATTTACAGCCAGAATGGATGGGAAAGTTGGACTTGTTTCTGTGATTCCCTGAAAGATCCTTTTGAAGTGAAACCCCAGGTCGTTCAGAAATACTTGTCTTTTAACTGTGTCTACATTTCTCCCATGTATAAACTGAATAATTTATCACTGCATCAGAGTACTTAGGTGTTTTTCACATGTTTGTTGAGATTGTCCCACATGGCCATTCCCAGGTGTCTTTTTGCAGTGAATTCAACAATCAAGCACATTTAAAAATATACAGGCTGCATTTATATCCATATGGTGTCATGTACATTAATTTTTTAAATGTAAAATGCATAAAATTAGAGAAGAGCCTTAAAAAAGTCTGTAATTCTACCACTCAGAAATAACTATTAGCAATACATTTTTATACATATATTTATGTATTCTCCATATAAAGAGGGAATGGATTTTGTAATGGGGAAATCTCAGCGACGCCACACTGCACTGGTTCAGCACTTCCCCCTCCAGAGCGTCCTGTGGCTCCCAACGGTGCTGCTCTGCAGGAGGCCACCTGGTGACCCAGGCCTCTTCCGTCCTGGGCCTCTGCCACCTCCACCTGCAGCCTCTGACAGCAGCAGTAGAAAGGAAGAAGCGCTGAGATTCACACTCTGTTCCTTCAGTCCCCAGCTTGCTGGCCGGCACTACCCCCGCCCTGTCTTTCTGCAAAACGAGCAGGACGTGCTGCTGGCTATTGAGTGAGTGCTCAGTCAGCCACATTTTAGAAATAATTGGTTTTTAACAAAACTGGCTTTGTGACCGATGCGGCTTTTGTAAATAAATGGACACCTACATTAACCCCTTTGAAAATAGCTTCCTATGCTAAGGTACGAGTCCCTATTTCACTGTTCGAATTACTCAGCTCCCTATTTCATTCCCCTATCTTAATATAATAAATAGCATTTTTTGATCTACATAATAATTGTACATATTTACGGGGTGCATGTGACATTTTCATGAATGTACTCAGTGTGTAATGATTAAGTCAGGGTGTCCAGGCAGCCACCACCTCAAACATTCGTCATTTCTTTGTGTGGTGAACATTTCAAGTCTTCCAGTTATTTTGAAATATGCAGTAAGTCATTGTCAGCTGTCGTCACCTTACAATGCTGTCAAACACTAACACTTACTCCTTCCGTCTGACTGCATGAATAGACAGCACTGTGGTGAACTTTTCTGTGTAAGTTGCTTTGCACACTTTGGAATGTTTTTCTTAGGAACATTTCCTAGAAGTGTAGCCACCAGGTGAGTCAAACCTCATTGGATTCTCAACGAAAGCCTCTTGGTGGCATTTGCAGCTTTCCCACCCATTGTCCCGAGGGCCTGGCTTATTCACGTGCATTTGAACCCTGTTCTCTGGCAACCCTTACGAGATCTTGGAGTCATTTTTTTGGACCACTGACGTTCCCTCAATTGCCAAATTATATACATCTACGTAAGGTAATTGAGAAATGTATTGTTACAGAAAGATGTTTTCTTTCTTTCATGGTTTCCGTGGGGAAGAATTCCCCTAAACATCTCCCCTGGGAGTAAGAAACTTCTCTCTATTTGAACTTACCCTGCTGGTAAATTTGGAAAGACCCACTGCTTTGTTTTGGGTCCTGGCTCAGTGACACTGTGTCTCCCTGGACCTCAGCCTTCTCAGGACAGCCCGGTTTACCTCCGCCCTTCCTGCCTGGGCTGCAGGAACGTGCCTGCCGCTCTCCCTGCCCTGCCTTGCAGCCGCCTGTGTGGACACACCAAATGGACATGCTTCTCTGAGGGAGAACCAGAGAATCGAGGCAACTGTGCCTCTCCTTGATGACCCTGTCTTGTCAGCGTCCCCAGGAAAGAGCATTCCTGCACCCCCGCTGTGTGACAGGCTTGAATTGTCATGGAAAGGTGGACGGAATGGAGGATTAAGGGTTAACAGAGCAGTGAGATTACAGACTGGCCCCACTGATCCCGCAGGCTTGTAAGTACGGGGTTTGTGGGGATGAGGATTTTTAAGGCAGGATTTCAAGTAGCGGGAAAGGTTGACGATGAGTTATCACCTCGAGTGACGGTTCGGGAAAGGGTGGCCCTGCGGGAGGAGTGCACTGGATCTGGCCAGAGCTGCTCACGCCTTGACACGCCATGTCGGTGGGCTGCAGGCTGACTCTCTGCGGCTGGATGGCCAACCGCAGGCCACGTGCACCCCCAGCTCACACGCCTGAAGCCACGTTCTTGGTCCTCATCGGCCTCAAAGCTGGGTGTAGGCTCCTGAACTGCACTTGGTGTTCGGCTCTGCGGCCAGTTCCTTAAGCCAGCGGCCTCTGCCTGGCATTGCAAACCCTGCGTTGGCTGGTGTATCCGCCTGTCCGCCGACTGGCCCGCCCAGCTCCACTTCCTGGGATGATGGAGGACCCAGGGTGCTCTGAGGGCCCTTTGCACCTTCTGGGCTTGCTGTCCACCCTTCTTTGTCGGCTCCTCTGTGCTCCAGGAGCCTCTGTGGAGGGGCCTCTGGCTCAAGCTGGGCCGCAGGAGAGCAGTGGTCAGCAGGGTCAGGCCACCGCCCTCCCCACTAAGCCTGTGGCTGTGCCCATGCCCCCAGCTCCATGCCTCCCTCCCTCAGGTCCTAGTAGCTGCCTTCTTCCCACAGCCTCATGGGCCTTGGGTCCTAATGGCCTTTGAGATTTCCTAGCCCTGGTTTTCTACGTCATCCGTGTTTTCCTAAACTTGTCCAGTTTTGGTAAATATCCACTTCATTAACCATCCTTTGCTATTCCATTAGAATGCGCTCTCCTTTCCTGCCAGGACCTTGCCTGCTACACACGTGTAAAATCAATTTGTAAACTCAAAGTGGGATGGGAAGACGCGGAGGTAGCTGAGTATTGCCCAGTGCGCTGAAATCCACATGCACCCGATTAACTATGTGCTTGAACATGTAGCTTCCAACAGAAGAAAACACCTACAGTGGGCTTTCTGTCTTTTACATTTCATAATTGCTTCTTGGCTTTCAAGTGCTGCCCCTCCCATTGTAAGATGGGCCCCATTAAACATTTTTCATATAGCAAAGTTATATAAAGTATATAAAGTAATTCAGAGAGAGTATTAATATAGCTATATGTGGAAACTCTTTTTTACATTAATCCGGCATTTTGTGCTTTCAGCGAAAACATTTATTGTTCACTCAAATTGTTAAGAATAATAAAACCTAAAACCTAAAAGCTATTTATTTGGCCTGCTAGGTTGTTAGATATGGGTAGAAACCTCACTAGTCAGTATTTCTCAACTGTTAACATGATAGAAAATCAAATATATCTGAATTGTTGAAATATATAATATGTATTGAAACTATAATAGTTAAGAAAATTACATCTAATTTATAAAATAAAACACTATTGCTATAATGGTGTGATGGCATTATTGGAAAACATGAAGAGAAAGTTGTGTTCTTTTCAATTGCTTATTTAACCTTCATGATCAAATTGAACTCAGGAATAATGGTCTGGCTGTACATTGCTCCATATTTTGAGTGTGGGTACCTACAATAAAGAACAATCGTATTTCATCTCTCTAAGCTTGTTGCAAAGACATAGGAAACACACTTTGTAAATCATTCTATAAATGCTAGGTCTTTTATTCATCTACTTGACTTGTTGAGTGGGCTTGTGCAGTAAGCATTCAAGTAAGTATCAAAATAATTTGGTAACAACAGACACAGCTCTAATCTCTCTGAATTATGAATTAGAGATCTATGGGAAAAACAGTATGAAAGAAACTCAAGCAGCCTACTCCCTTCAAAACCTGGAAGATGGTGGTCCTGAAATACATATGGTAGGAAGATGTTCTTTTGAGAAATTCCACATATTATTAGGCAAACAGAATTGGAGAACAGAATATATTAGTAAACTCATTTAATCCTTTAGAAATAGTTTATTATTTACTTCCCTAAAATAACAAAACATAATACAAAATGCTATGAACACAGTGAGTAATAATTGGCACAATTTAATTAACTTCAGCTTACCTCCCACTGTCCCCACAGTTCGTGACCCTGGACTGTGTCTATCTCGTCACCGCTGTGCACTTGGTGCTCAGCAGCGCTGGTGGCTCATTGCAAATGGTTAATAAATATGCATTTGCACCAGGCGCTGTGACTTGCTTTTGTAATCCCAGCACTTTGGCGGCCGAGGCAGGCGGATCACCTGAGGTCGGGAGTTTGAGTCCAGCCTGGCCAACATGGTGAAACCCCATCTCTACTAAAAATACAAAAAATTAGCCTGGCATGGTGGTGTGTACCTGCAATCCCAGCTACTCAGGAGGCTGAGGCAGGAGAATCACTTGAACCTGGGAGGCAGAGGTTACAGTGAGCCAAGATCACGCCACTGCACTCCAGCCTGGGCGACAGAGAGAGAGACTCTGTCTTGGAAAAAGAAAAGTGCATTGGATGGGCAGACCAGTGAGATGAATCTTTCCTCCAGGGCAGAATCAGTACTTCACGAGGCTCCTGTGTTTCTGCATGTTTCGCAAAGGCACTGACTTCTCTTTGGTCTCTACTATCTCTGGAGTCTCTTTTCAAGGACGTCTGATTAGTAAACAGCCTTGGAAAACGGCGATAGTGTCTACTTTTGGAGCAAAGGGAAGCTTATATACTGTGTAGTGAGAAAGTCTCCATGTGGAGCAAAGGCCAGCCATGCTTATGCTGATTTTAAAGGGCTGGGGTTCCCTAAGCTTGGGGCTTCTCTACGGTAAGACAATCCCATGTGTGTGCTGCTGTCCTCTGGTCCTCGTCTGCTCCCCTTGTGGGAACCAGGGCTGAGGGAACCCTCATTCAAAGCAACACTGATGCTCTGCCTCGGGCTATTGCTGTGAACAACAAATCGTCCTTTATCTCTGACCCAGGACTCTTACCTCCTGTCTTTTTGCTGTCATCCATGAAGCCGTAGCAAACTAATTTACTAGCTTTCAAGTAGGGTACGATCGCAGACTCTTCTCGATTCTTGTCATATCACAGTTGACGAAGGACACCAGAAATTCTATTTTATGGCAGGAAAAATATGCAAAATAGCGTGTCCTGTTCAAATATTCACAGTTTTCTAATTTTGTGATTACTGCTAGTTCTTGCTTCTCATGTCTTCTTACGTTTCTGCAGTGGGAGCCTCGGCTCTGTCTTTCATGAAGACTTGGGCTGAGGTCTACCATCTTGGTTTCAGCTTTCCTTTTTTCTTTTGTTCTTTCTTTCTTTTTCAAAGACAGAGTCTCACTCTGTTGCCCAGGCTGGAGTGCAGTGGTGTGATCAGAGCTCACTGCAGCCTTGAATTCATTCGCTCAAGCACCTCTGCTGCCTCAGCCTCCCGGGTAGCGGGAACCACAGGCGTGTACCACCATGCCCAGCTAATTTTTAAGTTGTTTGTAGGGCCTGGGTCTTCTTATGTTGCCTAGGCTAGTATCACATTCCTGGACTCAAGCAATCCTCGTGCCTTGGCCTCATAAAGTGCTGGGATTACAGGCGTGAGCCACCACACACAGCTAAGTGAAGAGCTTTAGCATTCAATTGTAATATTTAAGAAAAACATTCAGTGTTCTGATGAGTGCACAAGTTGAGTGGGCAGCTGACTCTGCAACTCTGCCATTTCAGAGTTCAGTTGGTTTGCTGGTGTGGTCTATATTATTTCACATTATTTTGGTTTAGGTTATGTGGCTAAGTGTACAATTCAGAGAAATTTAAGCTCATGAGCAATTTAGGAGGGGATAAAGGTCAAGGGTCAAGCCCTTTCATATACTCCATCTTTCAGTTAGATGCAGAATCAATGAGATTCTAACAAAAATTCCCTAAACACAATTCCTCATCAGCCCCTATATTTTCTCATTTTTTAAAAAATCTGGAAATGGCCTTCTAGATGATTAAGTGAAGGAAGTAGGGCGAAGTTCTGAGGGCGCTCCTGTTTCCATCATTTCCTGAAAGCTGAATCCTAATCTGATCAGACTGGGAGCTCCTCCAGGTGAGCACGGAAAAACAGCAGCAGGCAAGGATTGGGAAGGATTTGGAATCTTCTCCAGACTTGCCGCTGTGCATTCAGGGGAAGGAAAGATAGGAAATCTTGGTGGCTGTGGTAGGGCATTCTTGTGTTGCTGTAAAGGAATATCTAAGACTGGGCGATTCATAAAGAAAAGAGGTTTAATTGCCTCGTTTTTGCAGGTTGTACAGGAAGCATAAAGGTAGCATCTGCTCAGCTTCTGGAGATGCCCCAGAGAGCTTAAAATTACGGCAGAAGGCAGAGTGGGAGCTGGCGTCCCACATGGGGAGAGCCAGGAGCAGGAAAGAGAGGGGAGGAGGGGCCACACACTCCCCAAGGACTGGATCTCAGGAGAACTCCCTACTGTGGGTTCAGCGCCAAGCCACATGGATCTGCCCCCACAACCGTGTGGAACGCCTCCCATCAGGTCCCATCCCCAACCCTCACTGGGGATGACAATTCAACCTGAGATTTAGAAGCGACAACATACAAACTTTCTCAGTGGCTTTTAAAAATTAACCAAATTACATTTAAAAATGCTGGATTTACTTAAGATTATCTTCGGCTAAAATGCTCACACCTGTAAAATAGGCCTATGTTCTTAGAAAACTCAGTTACATCACTCATGATACAGTCAAATATTTTGGAGTGGGTTCAAATGTTATTTCCAATATTCTGCTGAAAATACGAACAAAAGAAAATAAGCTAATACGTTTGCCCTAATGATATGAATACAAGTTATTGAAACAAAATTCATTTTAAGAAAGAGTAAGAGTCTTTCTTTGTTTTTCTTGAATTCCTGTTTTCCGAGCTCTGATCCATGGAGTGCAAGAGAGTACACATTAAAAAAAAAAAAAAAAAAGGCTTCTCTCTAGCATATTTTTATAAAAGTTTAAAGAAAATAGAGAAAAAGATAAGGACACAGAGGGCCCTCCGGTTACAGAGACAAGCACGCACAGATCTTTCACTGATTTGTACGAAGCTTACTCTGCGTGGAAGGTGAGATAAAAGGCACTCTTCACCTTTGGTCAGGGGATCCCAGGCTGGTTCAAGCCCAGGGCTTGCTCCTTTCCTCCGGGTACAGAGGACGGGGTCTCAGGAGAAGGCAGTGGGTGCCCCTCTGTCTCTGCAGCTGTAGACGGCAGACGCGTGGGCTGTGGAGACTCTAGTTTTTACATTTGTCGGCGCAGACGCGGATCAAGACACAGAAAGGCGCTTTGCCTCATCTAACTCTTACAAGCCTCTTCCACATGCTGCTGAGGTTACACAGGAATTCCGCAACCTCTGGTCCTGCCTTGTCATTCACATTCTTTCTCTATAGCATTTCTACCCAAAGTAATCTTTTCTTTAAAAAAAAAAAGTGTTAAATGAAATCCCCAAGTCCTACATACTAGAATTTTATGTGATTATTTATTTGGGTGGAGAAATTAGTACTACACCTGAACCCAAGTAACATTTTATTTTTCTGGGTTACAGTGCTTTTGCGATAATCACTGTATTGTAGTTTCTAAAATTATGTGTCGAATGGGGAACAGAATGGAAAATACAATTGTTTGATTGACTTAAGATTATCTTCAGCGAAAATGCTCACACCTGTGAAATAGGCCTATGTTCTTAGAAAACTCAGTTACATCACTCATGTTATAGTTAAATATTTCGAGTGGGTTCCAATGTAACTTCCCACATTCTGCTGAAAATACAAACAAAAGAAAATAAAGTAATATGTTTGCCCTAATGATACGAATACAAGTTATTGAAACAGAAAATTCATTTTAAGAAATAATAAGAATCATGTTTCTCTTTTCTGCTAGATGCCACACATTTCCCTGAAGGCTACATTGTGTGCTTTCACAAGTTGCTGAAATCAGCAAAATAAAAAATTCTAATAATTAATTTTACATGCATGATTAAGGAAATTGAGTTCTACAAACCTATAGATTCTAAAAATTAATGAACTGCAGTAAAAGCATGCTTTGCAAGAATGAATCATTTAAAATATAGAAGGAGTAAAACACGAACAGGCTTTTTCTAACAAGGTTGTTCTAGGACAATTCCTAGAGGATTTTACGAGGCTATTCAGAAATTCTATGGAAAAATAAGTGATACTTTTTAATCAAGATTTTCAATTATAGTCTCTCATTTACATGCTAGCAGAAAACTTCTTATAACTGATTTTTATTATTCTTACCACTATTATTGAAAATGAAATAAATGTCTTATTTTCAAAATATTTACCTAATTTAAATATAATCAAATAGAAACATGTAAACATTGATAATATATCTTCATAGAAAATGCAATTTTTCTCTTCTTAATGATAAACTTTTAACCAAAGGTTAATTTATGTATCTTCTTCTGTTATTTGACCCTCCCTCCTATGTACCTAGAGCGATAAAGTCAAATAAAGTGCAAGTAGCTATCAGGATGTGAATACTTAATACAAAAAGCTTTGAATCCTACTGCCGAGTTCAAAGCTGAGTAACAGCAATGAAACACGTGATGTCCACAGGCGGCACGCACTCGCCATGTTTTAATGAAACACGTGATGTCCACAGGCGGCACGCACTCGCCATGTTTTTGGTCTTAACGTTTTACAGGAATGCTTTCCTGATCCCCATCTCACCTGCAAAGTCAGGCAGAATTGATCGCCGTGTCTTTGCCTTTATGCCTTATGTTGGTTGTAAATGACCAAAGCCAACTCTGAAACTTTAGGCAGAAAACAAAAGTAGCATCAAGGCCAGCTGGGGTCTTGCTACAGACCAAGGCTGATGTTTTCAGGCCCCACCGGGCGCCCACCACCCTGCGTTTCAACTCCTCAGCAGCCATCGCAAGCCACCCCTATGCCTTTATGACCCCTCAAACTCAAGTTAACAGCAATGCACATCTGAGCGCCTTACTTGGGCTATGAGCCCATGTTGCAACTGCCAAGGTTTAAGGAGAAGAAAGGCCCTCCCTAGGGCTGCCCGGTAGGTAGACCACACTCCTCACCTACCTTAAGAGGTCTCCTCAACAGGAAGAAAGGTGGACGCTCACGAGCTGATGGTCAATGCTACGTAAATTCAACTTTTGCTCAACATTCAGCCACTCTTCTTTCCAAAGTTAAAGTTCAGAGCAGCTGCTTACCCCTGAACTAACACTGCCCTCTCTTATCCACTGAAAGACAGATAACTCAACATTTCATAAGTTGATGGACACAGTGTCAGGTCTCTGGGGAATAGCTACCTAGCCTTGAGTTCAGTCAAAATCTTTTTACATTATGAAACTCACACACTAGATTATAAATGTAATTATCTCCCACATATGCTACATAAAATGGCAGGAAAGAGGCATAAATAAGTATAGCAAATGACTTTAATCACACACACACACACACACCCCACAATGATGCATGAAAGTAAATGAGCCATTGTTGAAATCTCAGTTTTTATGACTCATCCTCAGATCGTGGGAGTCTTTATAACATTTCTCTTCCAGTACGAGTCAGTGCTGCCTTTGTTCTCAAGAAGCCATTTAGATTGTCAGGTTTCTTGATCCACTGACGTGACACAAATTTATATTTCCAGGGACTGTGAGAGTTGGGTGTGGCTCCTGATACAAAGTCCTGGTGGCACCTGTTAACTGTCTACACACTGGACATGGCCATCCAGGACCCTTCCTGGGGGCCTCTCTTTCTCTCGGTTTCTCTTCTTGTCCTTCCTGTGTCATGGAACAAACATGCTTATACTCGCCTTGAGCTGGTCACAAGTGCTCTGTGGTCCAGGCCCAGAATGGGGCCAGAGTCCTCCTGCCATGGGCGTGCACCTGACCACGTGTGATGTCTCTGCTCCTCCCATCAACAGGCAGAGTCTTTCTCTTCACCTTCGTGGGTCTGGGCTGGCCTTAGGACTTGTTTGATGGTTTGAAACTTTGGACTTTAAGCTTTAGGAGGTTCCCTCTCTTGCTGCTCTGAAATTGCCGTGTGAACACGTCCAAGCTGGCTTTCTGCAGATGCCTGACAGAGCAGGACCCAGGTGACCCAACTGATGGCCACTGTCACATCAAACTCCTTAGTGAGGCTCTCTGCGTCCACCCAGCTGTGGCAAACCACTGCACAACTATTGGCATGAGTTACTCCAGACGAGGTGAGAAGGACCACCCAGCTGACCCAACCTCAATTTCTGAGCCACTAAATTGTGAACAAATAAGTTACCTGTTTTCTTGGACCAGGTTTCATACGTATGGCTACTTTATGCAGGAGTGGGTAGCTGGGACAGTTCCTCCCACTCTGGGCTACTTTGGTGACAAGCTCACCCTTAGCACAGACGCCTTCCTCCTTGTGTTGGCTTCCTTTGCACATTGGGAAGCGGTGCGATGTCTCCGGTTGAAGATGCAGAAGAAACCCTATGGCTGTTCATCTCAGCTCCACTGTGGATCCCCTTGGGGGTGATCTGCCTTCAAAGGATGGAGGATTTCCCCAGTTGCTCCCTGCTGCCAGCTGCATTGGTGGCGTCCACACATGCCTGGTTTGGTGGCCATCCCCGTGACGGGTGAATAGGTTGGCCAGTCTGAAGCTGGAGCTCACCTGGGTCCTGAGGCTCTCACAGCAAGCTGCTGCCATCCTGGCCCGTAACAGTGGAGACAGGGACATCTTGGTCTGCACCTCCTCTTGTTATCCAGATTGATAACCAGAGGAAGTTTCACATATCGGCCCACCCCGAGCTAGCTTCAGTGTAACAATGGGGAGAGGTGCCACCAGCCTAGCTCCCCACCCCCAACTGTGTGGGCTTTCGGCACAAAGCTGTGGCCTCTTGCAGAGTCTGTGCCTGCCCAACTCAAGGATGTCGCCCTGGGCAAACCAGGTGTCTGCTGCAGCTCAGAGTACACAAGGGCGACCAGGGGTCTGAGCTCAGGATACACAAGGGTGACCAGGGGTCTGAGCTCAGGGTACACAAGGATGACCTGGGGTCTTCAGGTCATCTCTTACCATGCAGAGAAGAGGGTGGACATTCTTAGTATCAATCATTCTGGTGGCAGAAGCCCCGGTGGGAGGAATGTCCTCGGGACTTGAAAATAAGATGGGCAGGTTTGGGAGGCTGTGAGACTTGCCTGTTTATTGCAAGCAGACTGCCCAGGGTCCTGCACAGGCTGTCCCGGGAGCAGGAGAGCCACAAAGCAGCTCGTTCGCTCACTCCCACACCTGCAGTGCCTGCAGTAGCAGTGGTCATGGAGTGCAAATCCACAGAGTCCCTCAGAGATGACACCGGGAAAGAGGTGACCCCACTCTCGGTCCCAGGAGAGGATTCCTTCTAGCTGCAGCAAGCCGGCCATAGGCAGGGCATGGGGAGTGTTATCTATGAGCACTTGTGTGTAAAAAAAGTGCAAGTTAAAAAAAAAGTACACCTTGGGGAGCCAGGTCTATAGAGCATGGGTGAGGGAAAGGCGATCTGTTCCCTCCTCTGTAACATTTGCTTACAGAGATGGAGATAGTGTGTGTGCAGCCGGAGGCAGGGCAGGGCTGTGGCGGCCAGATGCGGGGGCAGACACAGTGGAGGACGCTGGGCTTTCTCCAGGGTTAACAAGCACTCTCAGGTGGACAGCCCCAGGCGAGAAAGTGACTTTCTTGCAACAGGCAAGCAAGCACCAGGAGTTCTTTGATTTAATACCATAGTTTACTTGATCTCATTTTAAACACTTCAAATTTGTAAAGCAGGAGGTGTCAGATATTCTCCACCCACCAGGAAAGACTGATAGTGATGTGAGCCCTGGAGTCCAGGAATATAGGAGCAAAAGTGGGGAAAGTCTGTAATTACAGTGCTTAATCGTCAAGAAAAAGGAGCTTACCCTACTCCTGAAGAGGGCAAGGGGCGATTCTTCACAGCTTCTCCTTCTCCTGTGTGAAAAATTGAAAAGACAAAGTTAATAACAGGCTTCTCAACCCGCCATGCAGCCCTTGTTCTGGATACTAAAATTAAAATTTCACCAATTTCCCTTAGGTCTTTTTGAGAATTACCCTCAATTGCATTCATATGCATTTCTACTCTGCATTGCTAATGCATTTATTTCCTTATTTGTTTTTAAACTGTGAAGAACGCATAATTTAAGCCTTGCAAAGTGCTTGGCATGCATATGCATTTTGTTCAGACCTTTCTCCTATTTGTGACTATGATTATATGGCTATCAAAAGTAAAAGAAACAGGCAGTGAAAATATAATTGAAGGTCTTAGAACACCTCCATCAGCAAGTCAACAAGCATTATTGAACAAGCAGAGTGATTCTGAATGCATTAAAGTGTAAGTGGATCAAAGTTGGAAATATTTTAGAAAGGTTTGGTTTATTTCTTCACTCCTCTGAAGACCTGAGATGTTTCTCCCCCAAAAAACCCATTACATCCCCGCCCTGAAAATCGCCTCATTTGCACCAGCTGCAAATCACAGGTTGGCTCAGTTTGCACTGCTGAGAGTGAGTTGCTGTCTTTCTTGAGTCCTGGACCAGTGACCATGGATGCGTTAACAGGGGCACTATTTTGCCCTGCAAGACAAACAGCTAATTGTGTCATGAGAGGCCAGCTCATCAGTTGCAGCCTACTGTATTTTTACAGGGAGGAAAATTGATGAGGTGAAGATAGAAATTCTGAAATGTAGGCAATCAGATGCTACATTTCTTGCCATTGTGTTTCTTTCCCTTCTTTCTTTCTTTTTTTTTTTTCCAGTACAAATTTTTCCAGGATTGACTTGGCCATTATTTTCCTTCTTAGTTGAAGAAAGAAAAGATTTTTGGATCTGTAGCAGTGAAGAGAGAGAAAGGGCAGCAAAAGAGGAATGTATTGGGGGGAGCATCAACACAGATTCTGCTTTTCTCAGCCTCTTCTTTGGGTACGTTTTCTCCCTGGACCTACCAAAATAGGAGGAAAAGAACATGTAAACGTGAATGCAAGCATTCTTGGCCTTCTGTGGGTTAAAGCGAATTCTCAAGTTTATTTTCTTATAATTTATAAGGAGATTCCATGAATAGATACAAAATTTTATTTCATTTGCTCTCTGTATAAAGCAGAGAGAAATGTTCTGTATTTTCCTATAGAACTGATTCATTCTGTGACCCTTGTAGTGTCTTAGCGTGTCCTTGAGGGTAGAAATGGATAATAGCTTCATTGTTTGAACTTGGGACAGACATATTCTCTTTGGTTGTACCTTGGAAAGGGTTGAAGAAGATAGATGTACTATTTTTCTATCTTTGATATAATTTGAGTTTTTTGGAAATGCCTGTTCCATTGCATTTTCATACATTTAAAGTTGGGCACTTAATTAGAAGATTTAGACATCAAATTTATGACTAAATAAAAGCATTCTTGGAAGGAATAGACATGGTTACAATTTTAGGTCATTACAGTGCTTGTGTGCCAAATTACCTAGATCAGAAATTCTGATATATTTCTTCACTTGAATTTCATAGATAATTACAAAACATTTCTAGGCTGTTTATCCACAAAATACCAAGCAAATTGTTAACTTTCTCTTCAATTAGTCCTATTAGAATACAAGTTGACTGTGTCATTAGACCTGATTCTGCCACTCCTTTTTAAATGGAAATCTCCACCAAAACCTCAGTTGCAAATCCCATTTCCTAACTGTGTCTTAGTCTATTTATTCAACAAATATTTCTGTAAAATTTTTTCTTTATCTTTGTCATGTTTTTCTCCTTTTTAAATTCTTTATTTTAAAAAAATATTTCAGGAATATTAAATATTATAAGATAAAGTATGTGTCAAATCTTTCTTCAAGGAGTTTAAGGGTAATTTATGGTATTAAATAAAAATGATCATAATTATAATGTAATATAAAAATAAGAAAAATATCCTCTAGTTAGAGACCCAGAATAGGTACGGCTGTATTAATATTTTACAGATTATGTCATTCTGGTTGGGTAGAATGCCTGTTTTGACTGGTGATTACCCAACCATCATCTCCTGTTAAATATTTCAGATGTCAACTCAGGGATGAGGAGTCTTTTTAGTGAATAAGTAGAAAAGATACTTTAATTCTGCTATAACTTTGTGAAAGGAAAAAAAATGGAAAAAAGATCACAATAGTAGGTAGGGCCATGGTATGTCTGTTAGGTGAAAAATGACAATCTGAAACTTGGACAATAATTTGCAGGAAAAGAAAAACTGAAAGCATTTGAATGAGATGGTGACATGGTCATAGCTGTGACTCAGGGTAGAGCTAAAATAAACTTTTTAGTGGAAAATTAAGATTAAGAAAACACTGGTAAAATTCCCATGTTCGTATATAAATACAAATAGATGAGTGCATCTTGAGGCTTTGGAAAAATATACAACTAAGGCTTTTGTTTCCTCTTCAAATTCCATCACTTCTACTGAGATTAAGGCAGTTCGTTTTGATGGGAATAGTTGCATGTGTTCAAGGCATGCAACATTATGACTTGATATAAGTGCACAGTATTCTTGGTGTCATGTTAGAGTTAATGGGTAAACTGACTTAAAAATACAAACATGAATATGAAACACTCTTAGAATTCAAAATATTAAAAAAAATTTAGGTTTATTACTATTGTTTTGCAAAGTAGTCATCATCTCATGCAAGTTAAATAAAGAAGTAAGGCAAATCGAAGGAAGAGAGGTTTTACTTGTGGTTTGTTTCTTGAGTTGGCAATAGAAATAAAGCTATGTGCTCGCTAATGTGATGATTTATAACCTGTTTTCTGTTGAACAATGTAATGTAGTTCTATTTTTCGTGGGATTCTTGGTTTTCTAAATAAAGACCATACTTAAAAATTTTGGATGATGTTTTATATGATTATCTTCTTTTTCTATTTCACTATGCTGCCAAAATATGAGGCATTAAAGAACAACCCACTTAAAAAATACAGTGAAAACCTGATGGTATATGTATGAAAGAAAAATCTTCTGTATTAGCAGGAACAAATGTTTCTGGCAATAAAGTCACAAAAATTAAATCTTAACTATGTGATGTGTTTCATCAAAAGCAGATTTTATTTTGCTAAACTATGTTCTAATTGTTGACTTCCAGAAACACATGGCAGTTGACAAAGGAAAAATAAGAATGAAAAGTACATGCACAATCGTAGTTGATCATTTTAAACCAAGCCTAAGAAAAACATTTTCTATATACATTCTGAATAAGTAAATGATAAATTATAATTATATTGTGTTGATAAATAGAACAACTTAATCTTTAAGTTAGCAATATCATAAAATCTTTTATATTTTTTATATATCATGTTTAATATTTGCCAGTGTTTTAGTTCTATTTCTTATATAGAATAGTCTCCAGATATTTATTTATTACGCCACGAATATAGAGGACTAGTATCTTATTTGTATGTTCACTAAGCCTGTGATTATCACTTTATAATATCCTGCAGAATTTACTTTGCTATGTTACATAATTACTATGCTTTGATGAAATGTAACTGACATCAGTAGAAATGATACAAATCAGATAAAATGAACACCTGCTGGAGGCCACCAATAACATAATGCTCAAGGTGACCCAATGCAATTACTCTGCCCACACGAAGATTTTTATTAGTTCCCATATTATTAGCATAGGTGTAAATAATTATATGGTAAATACTGGCTCATCAGGGATAACAATGCACTAATAAAGTGCTTCAATGATTCATATTTCTTTTCAAAGTGCCCATATTATGGAAACAACTTTAGAAATTCTGAATTACAGTCTTCAATATGCCACTTAACAAGTTTTAAGGAATGTATATAAATTTTTCAAAGGACTGCATTTTTTTTCTTAAGAATAAAACTTTAAAGAATCTGACTGTCTCACGTTGGAGTCTCAATAAAATAGAGCTGGAAGCGAAAACTTACCATGCTAACATTCTAGTGGGGAGTGCAAACCCAGAAAGACAGAGGGGGAAAAAGGGAGGAGGGAGCAGAAACTGGGGAGAGCAGATACAAAGGTGCATTCTCTGGCTGGCCAGAGCTTTGTGACAATCACAGCTCAGTCTGATGAGTGCATTTGCAGAGGGTCGTATGAACTGTGAGCTTCAGGAAGTCCATCTGGGGAGGCGAAGGGAAGTAACTTATTCGTGAACCTCTTCTCTCCCCCACGCTCAAGTTGCTCTCTCCCCGGAGCCTTAATTTTCTTGCATGTTCAAGCTGCACCACCCAGACTTTGCAGGCGGTCCCTAGGAAGTGTGCAGCTCAGCTGCTCATGCATGCTAGTCCCTGGGTGCAGCAGGAGTCCCTGGCCCTCAGCCCTGAGCGTGGGGGTCCCTTGGTCTTCGCACCCAGCTGTGTTCGGCCCCTGACAGTGACTGCTGGGGTCCCAGGGCGCTGCAGGAGAGGAGAGGAAACTGAACCAAGCTGTCTGTATCGGAGCGTCAGAGTCCACCAGTGTCACCACATTGCTCCTCTCCCAAATCCCGCCGACATGTAGCGTTTCTTCTTCTCTTCCAAAGAATAGACTATTTAATTTTTAAAAAGCCCAAAATGTTGTTTTTGAAATTTTAGAAAAACTTATAAATTTAAAAATATGCCCCATCAGTTAATCCTTCTTCAGGACCTTCCAGAGGGGTTTGGATGGGGTTTCCCTTCAGTGAAAGCCGCTGCAAATGAATGGCTAGGAGCACAGTGTCAGTGCTTACGTCCATTGGTAATGATGTGCCCGAGGGGGGACTCTTCGCAGCTGCCTGCGGCGGGCCCAGATGTCCACGTGTGGACAATGGAGATGTTGTGAGCAAAGGCGTCTAAGGGGCAGCTTTGTGGGAGCGCTTGTCTGCACGGTTGCAGGAACATCTTTCATTTCACGCTTTTGTGCAAAATACGTGAATTTTATGTATTTCTTAGTGACTGTGCAAGTTTATTCAAAGGGCTGGTGCTTCGTATTCATTGCTCTTTCTGGGATGTGGCTGCTGTTAAGAGTATTTCTTCAACAGGGAGGAGAAGTCAAAATGCATAATGGGCACTTTAATTTTTTCCACAAAAGGAAAAAGGTCTCAAATATCCAGGAGGCTGATTTGACAGTAGGAGGTTAGATGTTTCCGAGTATGAGTACAGGTGGTGTGGAAGGAAAGGAAACTGACCGATGTGTCCGGACATATGTAATACTCCTGAAGACTAAAGCATAAACTAAATGTACACATCATGGCAATCATTTTACCTTCGCTTTTTGTGAATTTTTATTTGTTAATTTTGCATGAGTTTTGTTTGAATTGGAGGGGCATAGCTGCTCCGGTCCCCCAGATCTCCCTGGAGGAACAGTCTTTTGGCAGTATCAGGTTTTTAAATTTTTTATTTCCATTGGTTTTTGGGGAAGAGGTGGTATTTGGTTACAGGAGTAAGTGTCTTGTGCAACAAAAGCATAATGAAGCCAGAAGTCAGTAACAGGAAAACCTGGAGAATCTGTAAAGAAGTGAAACAGCATTCTTAAACCACCAGTGGCTCAAAAAAGAAATGACTAGAGAAACTGAAATACTTTGAGATGAATGAAAATAAAATGCAAGGTGCCAACATTTATGAGATGCTGTGACAGCGGTGCTCAGTGAAATTTATAGCTATAAATGCTTACATTAAAAAAGAACAATGTCATGTTCACGTCCTCAGCACATATGCAAAAACTGGAAAAATAAAGAGACTAACCTGGCCCCTGTGCAAGGATGACATGCAAATTCGTGAAGTATTTTGTATTTATTTTATTTAAAAAGAAAAAAAGAATGATCTAAAATTAACAACCTAACTTTACACCCAAGTCAGGGGTGTTTCATCTCTCGGTTTCCCTGAGCACATTGGAAGAAGAAGAGGAATTGATTTATATAAAATGATGAAAACAGAAAAAAAGCTGGACTCCGCGTGTACTGCTCAGGAGAGGGTGCACCAAGATCTTACAAATCACCGCTAAAGAACTTACTCAAAAAGGAACTTACTTTTTTCCCAGGAAAAATGACGTTTTATTTTCATAAATACTCCTGCTCTTACTCACACACTGGCCCCACTCTAACCGAATACCACCTACCTGTTCCCTAAAAACCAACGGAAATTTTTTAAAAAGTAAAAAACACCAGGGCCTGCTGGGGGGTGGGGGGACTAGGGGAGGGTTAGCAGGGGGTCTCAGGACTGGGGAGGGATAACATTAGGAGAAATACCTAATATAGAGTATTTCTACATTGGGGGATGGATGCAGCAAACCACCACGGCATGTGTATACCTACGTAACAATTCTGCATGATCTGCGCATGTACCCTAGAACTTAAAATATAATAATAAAATTTATTTTTTAAAAAAAGACTTATCTTGTTAAAGACTGTTAATCTTGGGAGGCTGGGAGGACCTGGGCAGCTACCCCTCCCCCGCAAGAGCATGGTGGGTGCCTGCTGATAGATGCGGCCATCCTCATAAAGTCCCAAATTCTTTGACCTTAAAGAAACGTTGAATCTTCTCACGACGGCTCTTTGTGCTTTTCTTTCAGTCACACTGCTTTAAGATCCTGGATGGAAAGTTAGACCTTAAGGGACAAGAAATGGTTTGTACAGATTTATTTTAAGATAGTGTCTGCTGTTGTTAAGACAGAGCTGCACTTGGAAGTAAATTATTGCATCAAGAAGTGAATGGCTTAAATGAATGTTTGTACTGGAGTGACATGCGGTTGACAGTGTTGTCATTTATAGGATATAGCTTCACCATTTGCTGCTTCGTAGAGGAATGTCACTGTCTTGGAAAAAATCAAGATGGCAGGAAAGGGAGGTAAACATATTTATGGAAAACAAAGATGATGTCAGGTTTGCAGAGGTTTCTAACTACCAGCAAATGTTGATGATTAACTGCAAATGTGACCATCGGGGGTTAAGCTGGTTGATTCCCATCGATTTTTCAAACAAACAGTCCTCATCCATATTTTTCCCCTTCGAATACCTTGTGAGATTTTGCCCACCAAACGCGCTCATTTCAGAGCCAACTGCAGGTAATGAGATGCTGATTGGGGATTCTAGAATTCACTTGCCGATGATTATGTGTTATTTTAACAGGAGAATGACAATAATTTCCTGTAATGCCACTTGTTAAGGTAATTATGCTGTAATTGCCTTATCAAGGTGTCATAGAGGAGAAGGGAGAAATTCCAGGATTTCACAGCTGCTGTCATGCTCCTTACTGTTAGTTTGAAGCTGCATTGTCAGCCACGGGGATAAATCCCTTTAATTGTTTTAAACCTGAACATTGTTGTCTTGGGTAGGTTATGTGACCTGAAAATGAGGTTTTTCAAGAGTTGGTTTTTCTCACCTTCGTGTTACAGCTACATGGTGAATTAAATGCATAAATATAAACATACACTTAAACATGTTTCAACTGCAATAAAATCTAAAGAACTCATTTGTGCAAAATGTGGATTTAAGAATAAATATTAATAAACAGCATTTAATATATAGCATGTATGCCTAAAAAGTGAGTCAAAAATGTATTTTCCAGTTAATATCTCATTGAAGATGATGTCTTTCATAGAGAAGACAAGCTAGCACTATTTTTGTTTGACTTTTGAGTGCCATAGTGAAGCTTATTTATTTATTTATTTAAACGAGACTTTTTATCTTTATTAGAATTATCAGCCTTGCAAATATTATTTCAGTGAATATGGGACCTTGTTCTAAAATAATAAGCAAAATATACTAAATTCAGGAGATTCAAAAATGCTTTCTCTGAACACATTAAGCTTGCATTTTCTGAAGAGGTAACAATGAGGGAAGCTGCCCGAACCTGGCCGCCAGGTGAGGGGGGTGGCACCTTCCACAGGACGGCAGGTACGTAAGGCAACTCTAAGGGTTCAGACGGCAGTCGCCAAAGGAGTCCCCTCTGCTATGATGTGGTGGAAAGCCGCAACTTTTCACCAATGCAGCACATAGCAGGCAAAAGTGAGGGGCAACCGGAGAGAAATCGTGTCTGAGTGGGGAGCACAGAGACCAGGGCAGCAGTGGAGGATTTCAGGGAGGAGATGGGGCCCAGTGACTGCGGGTGTTGTGGGTCCCGGTGGCGGGTTGGCCTGTCCTTTGAGTGGGATGGAAGCCCATTGAGAGCAGATTATGGGGTGGGGGGGGGAGAAAGCAGCGGCAGGGGCCAGCAGGTGAGCCGGGAAGCAAGGCAGGGACTGCGGAGTGGAGGGCAGTGGCTGGGAGCAAGGAAGTGGCACAAGAAGAAGTGAGAAGTGATCCCGTGAGATGCCTGATGGACTGAATATCTGGAAGGCCAGGGAAAGACAGGCCACAAGGTGAAGGCTCCAGCCCATCTCTCTGGAAAAAGAGAAATGCCAAAGTCTGAGAGGGGGGGAGAGACAGCAGGGATTCGTGTACTTTTGTTTTAGAAAGAGATATTTTCAAGCATGTGTGAATGACTAGAACTGATTCAATAAAGAGAAGAACAGCACAGGGAATGGAACCGCTCAGAACAAAGTCCTTGCAGGATGGAGGAAAGTGGCTTCATCTAGGACCCCCCCTCGTAATCTCTGAAATGTGGGGAGTTTCTACCCCTTTTAGTACAAATGAGGCGGTGGGCACAGGGCGCTCCTGCCTTCTGCATTTTTGTGGGATAGTGTTTTGGAAACACACCCTGCATACGTTTACTTTTTTTATTGTTTGTTTGTTTTAGACGGAGTCTCATTTTGTAGCCCAGGCTGGAGTGCAGTGGCACAACCTCCGACCACTGCAATCTCAGCCTCCCTGTCCTGGTTCGAGTGATTCTCCTGCCTCAGCCTCCTGAGCTACTGAGTAGCTGGGATTACAGGCATGCACCACCATGCCCAGCTAATTTTTGTATTACTATTTTTTTTTTTTTAATAGAGAGGGGAGTTTCACCATGTTGGCCAGGCTGATCTAAACTCCTGACCTTGTGATCCACCCACCTCGGCTTCCCAAAGTGCTGGGATTACAGGCATGAACCACCGCGCCTGGCCATGTTTACTTTTAAATGTATTTTAAATCCTGCATCTTCTTCTATCTCCCATCTACATTAGAAAGCTAAACTTTGTTGCCTTAGGTAAAGGAGAACACAGAGGAATCTAAAAATTGTTAACCTCTTGATTTTTGAGCTCTAATTAGACATGAAAAAATACTAATGCTGAGCAATCATTTGTAAGTCAAAGGACTCTTGGTTTCTAGGGGCTGGGCTTTGTTGAGAAGGAATTTTATGTCTTCAATTTTAAAGTAGCCTCGCTAAGAATATGACAGTAACACCCCAAGAGAATGCAGAGCATAGATGTAACCATCCTCCACTGAGCTGAGGACACACCGTGAAGGAGGAAGGTTGTGTCCCCTCCCAAAGCATGAGCAGCGCACCAGCAGACAGGACGGAGACACGGGGGTGAGACCTGAATTCGGTCGATGCCAGGGCCTCTGAGAAAGGCCCCGGCATCACAGCAGCTGGGGGTGAAGCCATGTGGGAGAGGACAGTAAGGAAGGTTGGCGCAAAAGTAACCACAGTTCCACAATGACTTTTGCACCAACCTGTAGAAAGGCCTGGTAGTTTCAAGGTCAGCCAACAGAGAATCGTCTTGTCTCACGTATTAGCTTTAGCTTACGGGAAAGCAGATTAGGAAAAACCCAGACCTGTGCTTGGCTCCTGGGAAGTGGAGGATGAATACATGTCCAGAGCGTCCGAAAGAGTGCACTGGGGTCTGGGCCCTCAGGAACCCTCTCCCATCCTGTGTCATTTAGGAAGAATCACCAACTGTGGCAAATGAGAATGCCCGAAGCCCAGCAGAACCCCAGGAAGCTTCGAGTTTATAAACGAAGCACGAAAAGGAGAGGGGTGAGAGGTGAATGAGGAGAGAAGGGTGCATGGGACACATGAATTCTTCCCTGGTAAAGTATAATTTTCTAAAAGTTAAACTCGTTGCTCTCATGCAAACAAACAATGAACACACTTCAAAAGTTTTGTTGAAATCCCTAATTAGTAAGGGACGAGTAAGGTTAACATAGGTTTAAAGGAGAATTTGAAAGATGGAAAGATAGACGAATAGATGGATGGACAGATAGCGGATAGATAGATAAAAAGATAAACAGATGCATGGATAGATGGATGAATGGGTGGATAGACGGATGAATGGGTGGATAGACGGATGAATGGGTGGATAGACGGATGAATGACTGGATAGACGGATGAATGGGTGGATAGACGGATGAATGGGTGGATAGATGGATGCATGCATAGATGAACAGAAACAGATAGATTCATAGATAGACAGATAGATGATAGATGAACAGACTCACAGATGAACAGATGGATGTGGGATAGGCAGCCAGATAGACAGATGAACAGATGCATGGTTGGGTGGATGGCTGTATATGTAGATGACAGATAAATGAGAGGTAGTTATATAGACGGACCTATGGACAGATGAAAGGATGACAGATGGGTGGATGGATAAACAGATAGATCACTGGTAGATGGACAGATGGATGAATGGTTGAATAAACAGATAGATGGATAGGTTATAGACAGATGAATGCATACATGCATACATATGCACACGTTGAATCCATACTAATAGCGCGGACAGTGATTGAGAATTGCACTCATTTAAGATTTCTAAGACTTCATTTGAGAATTAAAAACAATTTTACAAACATTGCAGTTTTTGTTTTCTTTCCATATTTGTTTTAAAGACAACTTTAAAAGAGCACTTTAGTATCAGAAATGAACACTGATGAGTTTTTTTTTTTTCCTCAGCTGCCATCCACAAAAACGTCCGCCATCCTCCACAGGGTGAGTTCTAAGCTGCAGCCCAATGAGGGTCAAGCGGCTCTCGCGGCCAGTGAGGACCCGTGAGTGAAACTGACAATGTCAGGGGAAGGAAAAGACACACAGACTTCTTCTGCTTCTGCAAGACACTTTCTTGTTTCCACTGAATTGTTTGAACACTGTCAAGACTCATGATCTCCTTCTAAACGGAAACAGTTACATGTCTGTCAATTCCAGCAGCTCTTCTCCGAGATCAATCCCCAAATCTTCTCATTGCCCCAAGTTTTTGAAACTTCTCTTTTTCTGTACTCTCCTTCCTGACTTGAAGGTCATCCTGAGACACTCCTCTCGACTCTGGCTTCTACCTGACATTGACAAACAGTCCCGCTCAAATGAGGGTTTTCCAAACCAGGAGCGACCATCCCCCCCAACCCCGTCTTTTTGTGACAGCTGTACACCTGAGGCTGAGCACAAAGCTGCAGGGAGAGCTCACCATAGAGTTTGGAGTCTGAGCCACGGAAGCCAAGTGGGAGGATTTCTCAAGGCAAATTTGAGACTAGGCATCTCCATATCTTAAAAAAAAAAAAAATGTCTGGACACCAGAGTCAACACCTGAGCTGAAGTTCCGCTCTGTCACCTGACAGGCGTGTGTGACCTATCGCTGATGGCTTAATAACACTCCACCTCAGTTTGCTTACCTGTGAAGGTGGGAAACATAGTGCTTTCCTCCTAGGTTTATGGAATGAAAATCTGTGACAGCCATCTATGAGACACACATAATGATGCCAGAATAAGGAATCTGAAGGGGTCTGCATGCTGCTGCCCATGGCCCATGGAAACCTTAAAGAAAGAGAGGGGAGGGAAAGACGGGAGGAGGAAGGGAAACAGCAGGAGGGGGAGACAGCTCCATAACCTCTCCGGTCACACACGTCTTTCTTCCCCAGCAATAGGGAAAAGATGCTAGTTTTGAGAGGGACATTTTTTTGCCATTAATAACATCTTGTTGTCCCTTTCATCTTATTTTTTACTAAATTTCAAGTTACATATAAGAAGGAATTAGAGTAAAAAGGCTAATGAATTTCACTTCATTCCTGAAGCAAAATCAATGGATGGTCTTACTTATTTCTATTTGTTAATAATCTAGTACAGTCTGGTTTGTGGAGTGAAAAATTATACAGATAACTCATTTATTTTGAAAATTAATTTTCTGATACCCTCTTTTTGGTTTAATTTATGCTTTATATGTTATATATGGGTTCATAAAAAGCAAAGAAAAATATATTTGACTTTAAAATATCGTGACTTAAAAATATTAAGGAACTTGCTGGTAATGGAATCTACAGTTCCTACAAATCAAACGGTAATGGTGTTGTGATGGGATGATCTCATTAAAAGAAGCTGCTAGTCAAATTGACCATTTTCCTTTTTTTTTCTAACTCCTCTGCTAAATTTATGTCTTGTTTTCCCTTGTTGACATATAGTTTGCTTCTTCTTGAATTTTTCTTTAAAACTATAAAGTGTTTAAACGTTTAGGATCCTGTGGACTTTATAAAAAGGAACAGTAGGAGCTAAGATGTGACTAAAACTGAAATCGAGTAGAGTAGATGCCAATAAGCATAAAAGCAATCCATAATCTTTGTCACCCTGAGATAAACCAAATACAGCACGTTATGATAAAATCTCCCTCGGATATAAAATTCTTTGATGGCAGTTGTAAAAAGTCGGACATCTGCCATGGAGTGGAATAGGGCCAGAACATTTTCTAGCCATTCCTCTGGCTTTATTTAGGAATTTTGTCTTTAAAAGAAGTATTTTCTGTCTAGGTATGAAATTTATGCTTACCTGTGAAGAATGAGTCAGGAGTAACACAAATCAGAAGGTGTAATTATGCCTTTTTTATTTTCCTGGTCAATCTTCCTTTAAAGTATCCGCTGGACCTATCTCTTAATCCTCAAGCTGCTTTAGTGGGAAATGAATGCTTCAGTTGCTTTCACCAAATGAGTAAAATACTCTCTTTAGTTCATTTTATTTTGAGGTGCTGTGATTTCAAGTAACAGAAATGAAGGGACGAGAAACAAGGTGCTAGAAAGGTGTTTTAGGATTATTTGGATGTTTTCAGTAGCTCTGTACATAGTTAGAGATTGCTGATGCAATGCTTACTAAGAAACAAAGGTGCCTGATTGTCACACAATTTTTCCAATGAATGAGGGAAAATTAATTTATCAACACTACATTTAGTAACGAAAGTTTAGCGGAATATTCACATTTCATTCACATCAGTTTCAAAGATGTTTTGTTATTTACATAGCATTAACCATCTTGTATGTATCATCCCCTAGAGACGGAGGTCATTTTTGCCTGTCAGGAATTGACTGACTAGCTATATTTATTTCAACACTACCACCTATGTTTTAGATTTGGTGAGTTTAAATTTTGCATCATTTTGTTTTATTTTGTTGTTGTTTAATTATTAGACAGAATACAATTAAAATAAAAGGGGGAAAATCATATAATATCTGTTTTAAAACTGAGCACTTTATTACCTGATTCTAAAAAATACTTTTAGTGTATTTTTTGCCCTTTAAAATGTTGTATGAATGTATGGTACCTAAGAGCTGTATCTTGGGGAAAGTTAGTCTTTTTTTCATAGGAAAGGAAACTATTACATGAGTAGGTTAAGCCAGTTTTCCCAAATGCAAAAAATATCTTAGAAATAATCTTTGGTGATGGGATTCTCCTTCATGTTCTCTGGTCTATAGTACTAGTTCAGTGGGTATTTTATAACTACATAGCAGAGTTTCTAGTAACTGTTGGTGGAGCAATGGTTTCTAAATGTGCGTATTTTGTGACTCAATGATGCCCTTGATCAAATGACATATCGTCATTTTATATCACATTTAAAAAGAGAAAATGCTGGTAGTTAAAACTATCACCTAGAGTTTCTAATTTAACTACCAGAAAAAAAAGCTTTTAGGCATTTGCTTAAAAAAAAGTGGGTAATTTTTGGATTCACCTTTAATAATTGGCTTGAGTGTGCACAATATTTTACTGTTTGTCCTTAGAGTTAGCAATTTTAGTTACTAAAAAATTGTCCAGAAATATTGCATTATATCCTAGGTATAAATAATGCATTATAGAAATTTTAGATCTGCTCTTATCCTCTGATGACTATTAATTTTTCTTTTATTTTAGTAGGCAATGTGATTTACTGGTCTCCAAGTAGACTTTAAAATCTCAACTAATTTTAACTTTTGACATGAATATTCCAGGATAGCCAGTGATTTGTACAGTTTGGTATTCCCTTTGTATGTAGGGGTGTGTGTATGTTTGTGTGCGTGTGTGTGTGCTCACGCGTGCAGGCACACGTATGCAAGCATGCACACATATATATTATCATTATAAGTTTATATGTTACCGTTATAAAAAAGAATAGGTAAACTATACATGGAGAAAAGCTATTTGAACTGTGGACATATAGCAAACCACTTTTATCTAGAATTAAAAAAAAATCCTGCAAACTCAAAAACAAAACAGGCAAATAGCTTATAAGAAGAATGGGCAAACATTGAACATAGCCTTCATAAATTAAGAAGTACCAATAAGCAATGATCAATAACTTCATAAAGGAAAACCATCAGGCCTCGCTGAGATCTCACTTTCAGGAGAACAGCATGGAGGCAACTGCCTCCGCAGTTCCATCCCCTCCCACTGGGTCCTTCTCACGACACGTGGGGATTATGAGAATTACAGTTCAAGTTGAGATTTGGGTGGGGACACAGCCAAACCATGTCAAGGGGCTTTCAGGAAACTGTGAGAACAAGTCAAATTGAGACAGCATCCCGAGAATTTGATGGAAAGTGACCAACACATTATGCTCTCTCCAGTGGCCACTAGCCTGCTGGCTTTTATGTGGATTGTGCTGTTAGTTTTCAAGGCTACTGCAAACCTGGAGGAGAAGAGAATGGTTTAAGACAAATTAAAATGCCACAACTCTCACTGTTCTTCTGAGTTCCACCATTTTGTTTTTGTTTTCAAATCAATTCTCCACGGATTAAAATCTATGATGAATCTTGAAAGTTCTAAAACAGTTGATTTTGATGATGTTCTCATTGCTTTGATTGAGCAGTGGCTTTTTGATGTCTTTATTCTACGTTCCCATTGACATCACATTTACATACTTACCTTGTTACAAAACGTACCTCTACCAAAATAATGCCACCATAATGTGTACATCAGCACTGTTTGTGGTAGTCAAAATCTAGAAAGGTTGCTTGAACAGGAAAACTGCTGCACATTCTATGGAACGGCCTGGTAGTAACCTGTGCCCCTCCAGAGGATGGATAACATGGTTAAATCTCAAAAACAATTGGTTTCAACTTAGTATCAGCACTTGACTGTTGCCTGGTTGCCTAAGGAATGTTTCTATTTTCTCTTTTGTTTGACATATATTTGTTGAAAGAATAATAGACAAATACAAGAATTAGAGCTCTGTGCATTGAACTAGCATTGAGCTGCCCAAGTGTATAAACTGGGGATGCCTTCAAAGCTGTTCTTGATTCTGTCAGCATCTCCGTCCTGTCCTTTGGATTAGTCAATGTGAATGATGAATGGTGGGGGCATGTTTTAGCATACATGTTTTTAAAAATTAAGAAAGATATCTAGTCATTGATCAACCTTAAAAACTAAGGTTAAAAAGTGCTTTTAACAACTTTTGATTAAAATTGGCAGCAAAGAGGGTGAGGATGCCTAGTGGAATCCGGGAAGGCTGAATCCAGACTGCACACACTGGGGACTTTTATTCATAGGAACTTGTAATCAGTACCCTGAGTACTAATAATTTTCAAAAAACCCTTGATATATCACGTAAAGTATCTATTTCATCTCACTTGTTCAAGTGAATATAATTTAAAAATGATAATTTTACATGATAATTTTTCTTCCTGAATAAGCAGCAATTATAAGGCTTACTGAAATAATGACAGCCAGGGAGTTTTGTGACTGTGGAAAACAGACCAGATATTCAAGTTTTTTTCAACGATATTTTATGTATATTTAGTTTCTTAATACAACATTTTTAGATGAAGAATTCACCTTTCATACTTGGCAAATCAGACAACGTAACCAAATCATTCTTAGACACGTTGTTTCAGATGTTTTCTAAGGATTACTACGGCAATATGATAGAAATAACCGTTTGATAATTTGCAGTTTGAATATGTTCAGCTTCTCCATGGATCCTGCAGTTTGAGGGGACGTACCACGAGCTCTGCTCATCAGAGAAGGTACTGGAGGTGGACACTTCACAGCTGGGACCCCAGTCTACCTGCCCTATTTTCTGTTTTTCAGTGTCCTCACACAGCGGAGAGAGAAAAGGGACGACAGCTCATCTTTTTATTTCTTCTTAAAAGTGCTCCCATCCATCTTATGGGCTCCAACCTCATGACCTAACTACCTCCCAAAGACTGCTTCTGCCGACGCCCTCCCATTGAAGGTTAGAATTTCAACATATGGACGGTGGGAAGGAGCAATACATATATATTATATACAAATCTTTTATAGACATATATTTTATATGCATATATGTTACATACACATATTTATATAAATGTATATTCCTTATATACATAATATTTTATATTCAGATATACGTATGTGTATATATATGTATATTCCTTTTTCTGTAGCTGGTACCTATGCCTACAAAGTTTGAGATACTTTCCCTTTAAAGATACTCAGAAATTGTCTCTTACTTAAGTTTTTCTTTGTCTGAATTTGACCCTAGTAGGAGGTAATATTTTGCAAGTGAATGTCCTTGAGCAAAACATCATATAAGAACTCTATGTGTGTTTCTGTATGAATTTAAAGGATAAACAACTTGTACGATAATATTTAGTCAATGAGATCATTTTCTACATGTGCAAGACTAGGTTTACCTTCACCACTCTAAGAGGGTCTCAAATGTAAGTTTTTCTTTATAGTGACCATTCCTCTTAGGAATTAGATGTGGAATGAGGCCTGAGGCTCACTCATTACCTAGATGCTTTCAGATGAATTCTTTCATGGTGGACCTTGTGATAGTGATTGCTATTAAATGGGATGAAACTATTTTTGTTTAAAATGTAAATGAGTTGAACCATACATTTGCACATTTTTCTAGCCCCAGGACATCATGAAGAGCAATGTGTAATATTTGCGTATTCACTTAAAAAGCATAATTTGAAAAGGTCAGGGCAGAGTCACAGGCTAGCGAGACCAAGGAGATTTCTTTCTTCGATCTGCCTTTGACTAATCATGTGACCTTATCAAGATTATTGAATCTTCCTAAGCCTCCATTTTATGTTTTATAAATAAAAGTCTGCCGAATATTAGAAGATATTGCTAAAAATGCTGCCACTCTTCCACTTTTAGCGTTTGAGCCCAGATGATGTAGCTGCAGGTTGGACCATTTCATCTGCCAGGTGGAAACATCATTATTCTAGAATAAAGTGCCCCAGCCCAGGTAGAAGTGGCTGTCGCTTCAGGGTTCAGATATGCCTGGAGACTCCGTGGCTCTCGGCAGCCTATCTGTATGATGTGTCTTCTAAGAAAGGGCCGTTTTAAGGCAAGCAAGTTGCATATACCCAGGGCCTACCACAACATGCTCATAAGCAGGGGAAGGGGTTGTGGCGAGGGCAGGGTATCCCAAGTTACCTTCCAAGTTAATCCCATGAATTGTTTCTGAGGCTAAAGGTCAGCGGCTCACAGGCACTGGAAAGAAGAACTATATGATTTCAGGATGGAAACTCAGCATTTCTTTGGGACTCGGGGCTTGCAGAGTTGATGCTGTGCTCTGCACGTGGTTGGTAGCTTCAGCTCCCTTCGGTCACAGTGTCATGACATCTCATCAACCTCGGTGGCTTTACCCATTGCTAAGAGCTTATTGGCAGCATGTGGGTGCTGTGGCTGTCTCTGCCTTCATGCAGCTTTGAGAATGGGAGCCACGGCAGTCAGAGCCCCGCTCCTCTGAGCCAACCTAAGGACTTCTGGAATGTGTGTGTAAGTGCAAACCACCACCCAGTGACTCTGCACTAAAAGAGAGGGCTCTGACTGGGAGTGGACCCGCAGCCAGGAACAAAAACCCAAGGAATATTGCCGAGGGTTGTTTGTGTGGCTGTTTCTTCTCGAGGCAATAGTGATCTGGAAACATGGATTGCCTAGCGTTAAGCAGCAGTGAGCTCAGAAACACACACAGTGCATGCAGGGTGGTTGACAGTAAGAGTGGGCAAGACATAGTAAGAGAAAAGCACTGCCGCTTGCACTTGGCAAACGATAGGGTTACCAGGGCAAGCCTGTGGTTGGCAAGGTTGCTGTTAAAGACAGCTGGAGTGTCATGGGGACCCTTTCATCCTCGAGGCGGCCATGGCTGTTCCCCAGAGCAAGGACTCCTGCAGAGCCGTACATCTGCACTACGCTGTATCACGCCCCCAAAAGACAACTCGTGAACGTAGGATCCAGCCATTCAAGGACATCTTCTACTAAGGGGTCATTTCGTTTATTGTTCTCCCTTTTCTCCTGTTTATTTACTCATTACAATATATCCAGTGATTTTTTAGTCTTTGTCAATGTTTGTGAAACATCTACTGGGTTTATTATGCATTTTTCTTTGCATAGGGGAAAGTAATATTAAAATAGAAGACTGCAGACGAAAAGCTCCTTCAGAAGAACTTGTATTTTTTAAGCAAAAAACTATGTAGCAATTTATATTTCCTTTTTCTCTTGATTGCTAGGTACGTGATGCCAATTGAATAATCTGAAGAAATAATTTTATTACAAATTCCAGGTGCAATTAATGTTTGCTTTTCTTCTCTAATTTTTGATTTTCCTTAACTTTTAATTTCAGGTTTTTTAAATGCAGGACTATATTTCAGAGTGGAGGATTTTTTTGAAGGCAGGGAAGGTATGAATTTCAAATAAGTAAATGCCTTTCAATCATACCTAATAATTTTCCTGGAAGGAAATCAGTGACTTTGAACAATTCTGATCTGATCCAAGTAACAATTTCCCTAAGTCAGGAGAATGTTTTAGAAAGTAGCTCTGATTCAAACAGGCAGTGACAGAGACTATCAAACATGCAACCTGTTCTATTGAAAGGCTTTCAAGGCCGTATTTGCGATTTCAGCCAATTGCTATCATCTCCATAAAACTTTATGACTTTGCTATGTCATGACTTGCTGTACTCACTGTTGACTACTAGAAATATGCTGTTCTGTGAAACAGCAGGTAGTTTTAATTGCTTGGATTTTAATATTTTTTGAAGTGCATGCAGCACTTATGTTCAAACACTTCTATCAAATAAATACATTCGAAAGATTTTACTGGGTATGTATTTACCCACCAATCTAAAACTCTCTGAAAACTATTTAACGTACAAAGCTTGCAAAGTTTAAGTACAGAGTGCGGATTTGCTCCCATGAGGAATAGCTTTTGTTGTTATCATTCTACCTTCAATTTTTAAAATTATTTTGATTACTATCCAAATAACTGACGGAGCCGAGGCAGGGGATGGCTTACATAAAGGGGAAATGAATGTAATCTCACCCTTCTATTCTCTTTTTAGTATTACTTGCATTTTGCTCTAAAAACCATAAATAGCTTTATTTCTGCTTAATGGAGTAATTTATATAGTACCTAGTATCTTCATTGACAGCACATTTTATCCAGTAGCAAATGTGCGGCATTTACTGAATCAATTACTTGACTTATGAAGAGGAGCATGGGGCTTCATCGCGCTCCATTCTTCTCAATAACAAAGGAGAAAACACATTAAAAACCAGCATTGATGGGTTGTTGTGAGATTCGGTCAATGCGCTCTCCCAGAGTTGAAATTAAAAGGCAGTTAGGAGAAAATTGTTTTCTCTGGTCATCAGTCACAATGTGAAAGGCCTTTTTCACAATGATTAATTAAAAGCCAAAAAGAGTGAGCAAGAGGAGTGAACTTTAATAAAGTATCCGGCTGATTCCTGGTACCATCTTGAGTTAATAGACGGTGGTTTGCCTTGACTAAGTGTTATTGCTCCAGTCCATAATTTCATCTTGAAAATGGGCAAGGGAGTGAATCTTCCTCTTCGTAATTGAGTATTGATTTGAAAATAAATGGCAGTGAAACTCCCACTGAACTGTCAGGATATATTCTGGACAGCACTGACAATAAATGATTTCTGGTTCTTGTGAAAGTTATGGATCAGCTTGATACTTAAACACATAGAGGACCAGGGCAATCTGTCTTCCGTTTTATCAGACGTCTGAGGGTCAATAGACTTTGCAACAGGGGATATGGCATTCACGTCCCCGGGGCCCGCTCAGACCCCATTGTAACCCTCTTTTGTAAAATGTTTCCTTGAATTTGGAAAGCAATTTTAAAACAGCAGGTTCAGACATTTGCCTCCTCTTCCAAATAATAGCTTCCTTCTAAATACTGCACTTACGGAATACTTTTCAATGCATTTTCAATGGAAGGGAGTTAAAATGTCATTATAAATGCTCCAACGGGTTTGATAGATTTCCTTTACAAGTGGTAAGTAGCAAAAATTGGGCGTGATCTAACCAGCCGCAAAAATTACAAAGGACACTTTTCAACCTGTAGTTTAGGCTCATTCAGAGTGTTTATGGATTGCCCAGCCTCATCAATGGGAGACTGTAGTCAGGAGAAAATATCCAAGGAGATTTAGGGGGTGTAGTGGGGTTTTAAAACAAAAGTGTTCTTTTACAAAATGTTGTTTTCCTGGTAACCCCCTGGGATAATAAATCAGTGTTAATTAGACATTTAAAAAGTCATTATCTTTGTTTTTCATAAGAGTTTAAGCTTTTTAAATAAAAACCTCACATTTTTATTCATTTATATGAGATTCGTGAATTGATATTTGCCATGCTCACATTAGCAATTTTATATTATGCTAAAATATGTACAAAATGCCATCATGGGAAACAGTATCTGATTCTAACACATGATCAAATGTGCATATCTCAGAGTGTTCTGCTTATGACACAGGAAGTCTATGTAATGTAATTTGATTATTTTCAAAAAACAAAATGCTTTATTAGGTTATTTTTCTTATTTAGATAAAAAAAGTTCTTATATTTGTTTGACTTTTGAAAATGTTTCTTGAGGAGAGATCATTTCTTGGAACTTCTATGAAGGAGCATTTAAGACTCGTGGAAATACAGCGCTCTGAGGCCCCTTGGGCAAAGCGTGTGGCTTCCACCCTCCTTTCCACAAATATATAGAATTTATTGGACAATAATCTTTTCTGGTTGGTACCCAAAAAAATGGTCAGATAAATTTTATACATTATATGGAAATCATGTGGGCAAGTTGTACATGGCTATAAAGAGTTTCAATCTAGTTTCTTTAACTCTATACTCCCAGCTGGAATGACCCAGTGCAAGTGAGAACAGCAGCTGTCCATGGGCATGACACCTGATATGTTCCTACTTCACAGAGCCAGATTCTTCTAGAAAGTAGCAGAAGCTGCTAATGATGCTGAAACTCATTACTGTTGTATGAAGTATGTCGATTTTGAACGAAGTATTACACAAAAGGTTACTGAGCGACTTTATATACCAGATGTGCATCTGCAAAAGTATATTTATTCCTTAAGTAAAAAATCACATTTTTATTATAAAAATGAGTTCAGTATTTGCAGAAGGGTTATGAGGAATATATGCAACGAGAAACTGTAATCCTATAGTTTACCGATTGCATTTTTGGATTGTCATATGTTTACTTTTTTAATATTTCTGAAACGTCTACATGTATACAAGCCCCTTGGATGTGTGTAAGAGAAAGCGCTCAAAATGGTGTGCTCTTTATAAAGAGTCACTCTGAACTCTTTCCGTATTTTTAGTTACAGTAGTTAACGTCAAGCAGATGCAACTACAACCACAAAAATCAACATTGTTGAACGCTTAGAATTTGTGCAGAGACATGCTAACCTCTTTACTTCCTTTTCATCTTCACCATATACTGTCAGGTATACATTATTCTCCACTCTGTCCAGGAGAAAGCCAGTGCACTGTGTCAGGCTGCCAAAATGCAGTCCACAAAAGACCCAAACCCAGACCTAAATTCAGGCTCCAACTCTGAATAGAATTCTACACTGCAGATAGAAATTATGCATTCCTGAGTTACGAACAGGACATCACGGTTCTGCCCTCTGTGATAAGATGGGTACTTTTTGTTAGTCCACGTGAAATTCAGCTCAAATGAGAACAGCAGTAGCTGCCTCCCAGTGACGCATGCCCTTGACACCATCCCACTGTGAACAGCAGCGTCTCAGGCTGTAATTTTAGAAACAAAGTTTAGGTGAGCTTCTCCACTTCTCGCAGTGTGCTGATCATTTATTTGCTCCATGTAGAGACTCAGATGCGTGGGAAATTCACACTTAAAGGATAAAATATCTGTCAGCCTACCCCCAAGTATTATGTCTTCATAGCTACCTTAGGTTAGGGGAGTGGACATTAACACTTCTTTAAATATATAGCTAAGGAAATTGCACCAATAATCAACACTTCATTAACCAAAATGACACGTTTAAAATAAGTCAATAAAAAGAGCATAAAAATGTAAGCAGGTCAAATGCGTATCATAGCTAGGAACCTACTTATACCTTTGGTACTTTATAAAACAACATATCATATAAACTACAAAAAATGTAGAAAAAAAGTAGTTATATGTTAAAAGTAGCTTATTATTGTTGGGCCAAACACATTTTTTTTTGAGCTGAGATCTTCATTTTTTTAATACCACGTGAAGCCCATGGAACAGCCGTCAACTCTGCCGGCTGCCAGCTCTCCTTTCCAAGTTGTCTGGTGGAAATTCTCTGTTGACGGCGGTGACTGTCTTTCTACACCGCACCTCTGATTGATGGGTGCTGGCTTCCCGGACATTGGTGGAGAGGCCTCCGAGGTCACTTCTTTGCTTAGGAGGAAACTCTGCTATGTGAGATTAATAGTGTCTGCAAGTGGCATTGGAGGAAATAAACCGTGGCAGCCTTGTCTTCTCCAGTTCTCAGGACCTTGGTTGAGATGGAGTTCGCCTGAAGCGGGAGTTGAACCCTGGCCCTGCCGTCCGCTCTCAGCCACACCAATTCATGCTGCACATTCTTCGTGCCTCGACCCAGGGTCAACTGAATGAACCATTAAGCTCGTCAGTGAGAAATTGGAGCTTTCCATTTAGATCTTCCACACCCTTGCTTTTTGTTACACAGTGCCCAGAGACGGTAGAGGAGGAATGCCAAATTCACTGGGTACTTCATTAGACTATTTTAAGTATCCGAGGTGAAGCCGCCATCGTTCCAGACACTCACATCTTCAAAGTCAAGGCCCATGTTTTAATTCAAAATTATTCCATTTCTGCTTCCTTGCTTTTCGCGTGTTGTTAGTTTTAAAAAGACAAAAGTAGAAAGAGCAAAGAGCCTCTCTAGTTTTCTGTTTGCCTTTGGAAAAATAACATTTTTGCCAGGAAATAGGCATGCCCACCACAGATCACATCCTTCTCCCCTTCACAGTAAATGGACAGCCAGTTTGCTGCAAATGGACGGGTATAGAGCTGGTTAGCTGCTAGCAGACAGATTTGCAGCTAGTTAGCTGCTATGGAAAGATATGCAGCTAGTTAGCTGCTAATAGGTAGGTGGCTGGTTAGCTGCCAGTAGAAACGTATGCATTTAACAGTCAAGAGTTATTCCAAATAGGACAGCATCTATTAATTTTTGTGAAACTCCAACTAGTAAATGATTTCTAATATATTGTTACTTTTACTGATTATTAGTAGTTTTTAATCAATGTATTTGATTGCATAGTTTTTGTGACTATAAATCTGAAAAACGGTTCACCCCCTTAAAAATAATCAATAACTGACTGAGTATATTAGTAATATTCTCCAAATTTGTAAAATCAAAAAGTACAGTTTTAGAGCTAATTTAAACGACTCTTCTGCCAAACTCAACACTTATTGTTTAATGTTCACCAAGAAAAGCACCTCGTTCTGAAAACCTGTATAGGCTTTAAGAGCATTTAAATTTTGTTTTCCTCTTCCTCAAGACAAATTCATCCATTAAAAACAAACTCTAAAAACAACTCTCTGGTAGTTCTATTTTTAGACTAAAAATATTTGAGACAAAACTGTTCTCAAATTTAGGCAAGGAAGATTGAGACAGAGCGAAAGAGAGGGCAAGCATGCCACAATATGCATTTGAGACTTAACAACAAAATTCCGGCGCCGCAAGGGACGGCTTTCACTTAGTTTTTCAGATAGTCGCTTCATATTTTGGTATTTTAATACAAGTTCTCTAAGGAAAAATATGCATGGAGTGTTGATTTCAAAGGAAGCTGGGGAGGATAAGGAAAACGGTGTTTTTGTTTTTAACCAGACACTGATTCTGGTGTTTACACGCCCGCTCTGATAAGGCGTGAAGATTATGTGAGAAATGCTCTCTTGAAACCCAGTGACTGGCTCGACTCAATGTGGCACACTCACGTGGGCGAGGCTGGGGTGTTGCCTGCTCACCGCGTGTGGCCACACTTCTCCAGGAAGCCAGCCTACGATCTAGACAAGTGTCTTTGACCAGAACAGTAACTTGCAAATTACCTGATCCTGCTGTGCTCACAGGACGAAACGAAGGCCTTGGTTCACAAATTGCAAGGATTTTTTCTAGCTATTCTGCTTCCAACTGGCCACTTCCTTACTGGGGCTTTTCTGCACTCACACGTTTGCCCAGCCATGCATTCGAGGCTCTGGGTTTGATGCTGTTTCTCCATCCTGGCAGGATGGCGGGACTTGGGCAGGGAGTCTGGGATCCTAGGTTCTGGCCTGAAGTCAGCAGGTGGCAGACAGGCTGTGGGTCACATGCAGGAAGCAGCTGCTGAGAAAAATAATGACAATGACCAGAAATTAGGCTTGGAATTCATTATTAGACTCTCACATTTGCATAGGCCTAAAGATGGCCTGGGAAGATTTTGTAAAGGCCAATTCATGGATTTAATTGTGTTGCTGGCGGATGGAACTCAGGACTCTTTGTTTTAAACAACAGTTCAGAGGATTCTTAGTAGGAGGTAGGAGAACAGAGCGACAGGGCTGCCCATGCTGGATCCTGGGGAGTCCTGGGAAATCCCGTCTGGTCAGCAGCACCCACAGCAGCCACCCAAGAGGGAGAACAAAGGTGGGTCTCTCACCGGCAGCAACTTCCCAGTTGTTCACATTTCAGGTGTGCACAGCACTTTGGGGACCTTATTTTTTCCATCTTCCAAGATAATGTTATGGTTTATTTTAATGAACTTTCCAAGAATCGAAATGGTAAGGAGTAGAGACACCGAAGAACATGCCCTCCTGACACAAATCCTTCCTGCTGGGGTGGCTCCATGGGCTGTCACAGTGGAACCTGCAGAAGGAACAGGAAAGGCAGCAAGTGGCTGGAAGGTGACCTCAACGATGTTTCCTAGGAGGATGAACTTTTTAGTTATTGTGACCTTGGTTTCAAATGGGATTGCCTCTTTACTCACTTTGACACTCCTCTGTTTTTACCGAGAGGAACTGTCACCGTGTCAAAAAGAGAATCCAGCCCAGGACTTACCCCATTTGTTCTTGGTGGACATTCCACGAATGAACAGAAGAGTAAATACAAATTTTCTTTGTATGGATTCGGAAGCCTTCTTCGATTTCAAACGTGCATTTAGAATAAGTGTGGACGTTTATTCCATTTATATATTTTGTTAATCTCCCACTTTTATCAGTGCTATAGTAAATCCATGGGATACAACAGTGGCTTAGCTAAGGTTTCGCTTAAGAAAATCACTCTCTAACTAGTTTAATAAATGTACACCTTTTAATACAATGTGGTAAATGTGTTCTTGGAATTTGGAGCGCAGTCATCACAACGGCACATGTCTTTCTCTACGCATAGTGGTAGATGGTTCTCACAGAGCCTGCGTGCATTAGGAGGTCTCCCTGTGTTCAATCCTATTTTAATGGAGAAAAGACTGAGAGGCTAAGTCCAAATTACTCCCCTTGGGAAATGCACAAATAAGTGATGAGTCTGGTGTTGTCTCTGGCCTTCTGCCTCCAAAGGCAATGTGTATCCCACTGGTAGTTAAGGAATTTGAAAGTGTCTGTGTGCTTCACAGCAGTTTTGAGTCTGACCTTCTCTCTACAGGGGCAGAGGTTCTGGCTGGCAGCCTCTGTTCAGGCTAACTCTCTCCAAGTTGGCAGGCCTATTTAGGGTGTTAGTATTTATGCAAAGATAGAACAGAACTGCAATTACCCGTTCATCTCTTCCCAGTGTGATTGTCCGTCACAGCGAAGCCGTGGATTGAAAGCCTTGTTAGTCAGGGCCCATCGTGTGGGAAGCTCTGCCCTCCCGTCTCATCAGGCGCTGAGCTCCACGCGTGTCTCTTCAACAAAATGCCTCATTCTGGACATTTCATTCCTCCGTCTGGACCTGGCCTCTCAAACTATCTTTATTCCCTGTTTTAGAGGGAGGAAACGATGTGATCTATCCATTCGTGAGGCATATAGTCCTAATAGCCAGGCGCAGAGCGGCCTGAGTGAAATGGGGTGGTGTGTCTAATCACGCGGCTGTCCAGCAGTCTAACTCAGACGAAAACAAGTACATTTTATTCCTCTCCAGGTTTCTCAGAGAAGCTAAATTCCCCTCCACCTCCACGCACGTCTGCTTTCTCCTGTGGTGCAGCTGGTCTCAGAGCCTCTGCCTTGCACACTGCCCTTCTGCTTACGAAAGCCAAGCGTGTTCATTGCAGTCAGGGCTTCAGGTCAACGATTAAATTGTTCTTGCTCCCGAAGACACATGTTCATGTGCTGAATCGCATCAGTGACATTAGCCCCATTTGTCCCTGTAATAGAGATACAGGTGGGACCAGGGAAAGGTGCCAGGAAAATGCGCTCGGATTCTCCGTTTTCTGCCTAGAATGCACTGCTGTAAATTATCGGATTTTCATTTATTTGGAGACTTTAGTGAGCAGAAGTGAGTTAACTTTTTTGCTTGGTTCCTCTTGGAGGACGTAAAGGAAGTTTGCACAGTGGCTAGAGCAGCGGCCACTGCACCAGCCTGGAGTTGAGAGGGGACCCTGGAAGTCAGGGCCGGGGCCTCCACCACCCCGGGAGAGTGTTGTTGATATCCCAGGTGTGGGGAGGGGTTACCTGACAGCCCAGGTGTGGGGAGGGTGTCATCTGACAGCCCAGGTGTGTGAGGAAGGATTATCCTACAACCCAGGTGTGGGGAGGGGTTACCTGACAGCCAGGTGTGTGGGGAAGGGTTACCTGACAGCCAGGTGTGTGGGGAAGGGTCACCTGACAGCCAAGTGTGTGGGGCGGGGTCACCTGACAGCCCAGGTGTGGGGTGGGGTCACCTGACAACTTCAGGCTCTATGTTTCTGCACTTATCTCTGTATTCACACCAGGGCTGTGTCTTCATCAGGCAGCCCCCAGCCCATGATTCACCACCGTGGGATGCTCATGCTCCACATGCCTGCAGTCACCAGGTCCCTCTTGGATGATCTGGCTGATGGTGTCCTCTCGGAGGAGCCTCACCTCTCTTGGAGTGTCCCTTTGAGTCTCTTCCTGCCCCTCCCTTCTCAGGTGGTGAGGCTTGGCCCATGGTGGCAGGTGCTCCCTGACAGCTGTGTTACCCCAGTTCATCCCTCACAGGCGTTTTCCCCAAGAGACTTCTCATATGCTGGTTTTACTCCTGCTTTCTAAAGGACCGGGGCTAATCCAGATGGCACCAGGGCTGGTCTGAGACACAGGCTCTGAGACAGGACTTGGCTGGACCACTGGCTGCGGGCTGTCAAGCAGGTGCCATCGTGAGCACGCCCTCATAGCCAGCCTTGTTCATCTCTGCATGCCCCACAGCTGCAACACGGCCAGGGCACAGTGGGCACTCCCAGCACATTTACAAAAAGAACGAAATGGTTAACCAGCCTCAGTGAATTAAGCCAAACCAAGCTAGTTTAAAAGTGGCCCATCCAAGCCTAGGGAATAAGAGGCAAAGTCCAAATGATCTCTCTTCGTGTCTCCTCTGTCCTCAGGGTCAACATTTAAGGTCCGCACATGTGACAACCAAGGACGTGAGTGTCATTTGAAACCTTCACTGTTCTTCATCCGAACGGTATTCTGATTGCATTCGACAGAAACACATTGATTTCTATCCTGTATGCACTAAACTTTCCACAGAGGATTGTAAAGTGAAAACAAGAAGTAGATTGTGTGGTTCACGTGCTGGGCGTGGTGAAGGTCCTGGAGCCGCCACACACTCCCAAATGGTTGCCAATATGGGACAGCCTATTATTAAATACTTTTGGAGTGATATGATTATTAAATTCTTTAAAAAAGGCAACAGTCATTGCACACAGGAAAGGCATTAGACAGGAGGGAACTCAAAGTGGGGTGTGAAGCACAGAGAGGAGCAGTTTCTTCTCTGCATGTAAATTTGTAAATACATACACAAACACACATAATTTTAGTCTATGCACAAAGTGAAAAACTAAAGGCTTACTTTGAAAAGGAAAATGTCATTTGCCATAAATTACTTACCCGTTCACTTTCCCCTAAGGTGGCAATTGACATGATTCTTAGTGTTCCTTTTGAAAGGTTTTTTGTGTATGAGTCAGCAAGATATCTTTCATTTAAACACAAATAGAATCCAATGGCATATGTAGCTTTGTACATATTCTAATGAAATATTAGAACATTTCATATTAGTACACAGGGAACCATCCCATCCTGTTTGAAGGTTGATTGCATTTCATTGTATTAAAATTCATAATTTCATAATTTATGGAATAAATATTTATTGTAATGAGTTTTAATTATAATTTATTTACCAGTTTTCCATTAATTGCCTATTTATCTAGGTGTTTTAGGATGTTTTCCTGTTACCCAAAACTGTGGGATTTTCTCTCCTCTCTCTCCGAGTATGTGTGAGTGTGTGTGTTTGGGTGTGTATGTGTGTATATCTGTAGGTGTGTTCGTGTGCGTGAGCGTCTGTGTGTTTATGGGTGTTGTGATGAATGTGTATGGGTGTTTGTGTGTGTGTGTGTGTGTGCAATTTTGAACTTATATTTTGCTAGTGTCTGTGAAACTTGGAATTCCTCCTTGGAATTAAACCATACTATGAGATCTTAGATATTAATAAAGGAATATTTCAAGATACCAAGGGACAAAGGCTGGTCCTTCCTGACAGTGCTGTGAGTTAATTCCTAGAGCTCTCTATGCTGAGGAGAGCAATGCTGAGGATGAAGTTTTATTCGTCACCCTCCTTGTCTTGGGCCTGCAGCTACTGGGTGGCTGCTGAAACTCACCCCAGCACACAGGGGTGGTTTATTCTGCAACGCCTTCATGCTCATTTTCCTCAGGGTAGAAGTTGGGTACATGAATATATATACAATTGTGACCCTTTTGACACAGGGCAGAAGAGTGTGAAATGGCCGTCAAATGAGGGAATATATACATTATTTCCCAACACCACAGGGCAGGCTTACCCTTAAATTATTTTGCAACCATAAAAGTAAGGAGAGTTTCAATCAGAGAATGAGGTTTAACACAATTTACAGGTGTCGGCCGGCTCTGCAGAGGTCCCCTCAGCCCTTTGTGTGGTCTGCCAAACACCGAAAGAACACAGTAGGATTTCATTATACATTTTTAGTTCAAGAGGAAGAAAATTCCCACTTGATGATGTCAGGGTTTGAGATTAAGCAGGGTTTTTTTTTTTTGCCTTTCCCTCCCTCCCTTCTTTCCTTCCTTCCTCCCTCTCTTTCTCTATCTGTTTTTCTCTCTCTCACTTTCTTTTTTCTTTCTTTCTTTTTTCTTTTTTTTTTTTTTATTGTGAGGCAGAGTCTCATTCTGTCACCCAGGCTGGAGTGCATAGGCACAATCTCAGCTCACTGCAACCTCTTCCTCCTGGGTTCAAGTGATTCTTGTGCCTCAGCCTCCTGAGTAGCTGGGATTACAGGCATGAACCACCATGCCCAGCTAATTTTTGTATTTTTACTAGAGGCGGGGTTTCAACATATGGGCCAGGCTGGTCTCAAACTCCTGACCTCAGGTGATCCACCTGCTTCGGCCTCCCGAAGTGCTGGGATTACAGGAATGAGCCACCACACCCCAGGCCTGGCATTTCTTAAAAATACCAATAAAGTTAAATTATTAGCAATGGAATTGAGGTGTCAAAATGTGTTTTACATTTTGAAAGATATTTGCAAATTAACTTCCAAATAGTGGTAAGTGATTTGGGCACATTAAGCTTCTGGAAAGAACAGGACTCAGGGACAACTGTCCAACCACGTCTGAGCCCCCGGCCCCCCATCGATGCTTAATGCTGAGCCGATGGTGGATCTTAGAGGAGGTTCTCTTACAGATCCACGGTTTTGCTTTCCGTGGTTTTAGTTGCCTGCGATCAACTGTGATCCAAAAATATTAAAGAAAAGTTTCAGAAACAATGAATACGTTTTAAACTGAGCTCCATTCTGAGCAGTGTGATAAACTCTGCCGCCTCCTGCTCGGTCCCACCCAGAACATGAGTCATGGCTTTCTCCAGCGTGTCCACGCCACAGACACTGCCCCCCATTAATCACTTAGCAGCTGTCTTGGTGGTTAGATTGACTGTGCTGATGCTGCAGGTGGTGATCAAGTGACCCTTCTTCTCCTTAATAGTGGCCCCATGCGTAAGGCTAGTGATGCTGGCAGTTTGGATATATACATAGAGAGAGAAGCTGCTAAGATTTACTGTAAGAATGAATCTTCTGTCCATGACATTGTGAAGAAGAAGAAAGATACTCATGCCAGTTTTGTTGTTACACCAGAAATTGCACAACATATGGGCACAGTGTCTGATCAATATTTAGCTAAGATGGAAGGGGCCATAAATTTGAGGGTGGAAGACATGAACAGAAATGTATTTCAATTGATGACCATCTGGGGCTTTGGGGGTCCCCTGGTGGTCCTGGGACATATCTCAGGGGATAAGGGGAGGGGTGGCTGTACTTACTGGTGCAGAAGCAGGTTTGCGGTTAATGGATTAACCGAGGGTTCTTCCTCACACTCCTCTGAAGAGTGCTCCTTGGTGCTTTCGGAGTCCACGATCCTGTGACTCCGGTAGCCATCCCAAACTTCTATTTTATGCCTATGGAAATTGAAATTCCAATGAAAACTGAAATAACCAGAAAATACTACCTAGCATATCCCATCCCGTGATGATAGGTAGCAATTAAATATTTAAATCAAATGTCTCTTTCCCATTTGATTACAAAATATTGTACTGGGACACACTCATTAAATATCATCCTGGACTATAATCTCTGCTTATTTTATCAGGGGGCTTTTATGAAAACTGAAGAGAGAAATTATAACGATGATTATCCTTTATTACATTTCTTAAGAAGACAGTTTTTTAGGAAACTAAAAACAATTTTAGACAGAAAGGTTGTCATGTGTTTCCTGCCTCACAACACGCACTGTTCCAAAACATCTTCCTAGGGCCTTGCCAAATTCTAGCACCTGAATTGAGACACCGTTTAGACAAACGCATCGCTAATTACTTTTGGCATCACTCGGCTCTTAGAATGAATAGCTGCTGTAGACAGCATTGCCCTGAGACCGAGTGACAGCAAACAGTGATTGTAAGAGGGGCAGGTGGAACACACAGCCGACGCCTCCGTTAGTCAGGACACGGTATGCGATGGCACCCCCTTAGTCAGGATACGGTACGCGATGGCACCCCCTTAGTCAGGACACGGTACGCGATGGCACCCCCTTAGTCAGGACACGGTACGCGATGGCACCCCCTTAGTCAGGA
>NW_016107898.1:477123-510969 GCF_001604975.1 Cebus imitator | reverse complement strand
ATGGCACCTCCTTAGTCAGGACATGGTACGCGATGGCACCTCCGTTAGTCAGCACATGGTACGCGATGGCACCTCCTTAGTCAGGACATGGTACGTGATGGCACCTCCTTAGGACACGGTACGCGATGGCACCTCCTTAGGACACGGTACGCGATGGCACCTCCTTAGTCAGGACATGGTACGCGATGGCACCTCCTTAGTCAGGACATGGTATGCGATGGCACCTCCTTGTCTTGTAGCTGCAGCCTTATCATGGTTCAGCAGTTCCCTCCCTGTACTCCACAATTACGCCCCCATTGCCAAGTGTGCACAACACACTCACACAGACACACTCAGCCAATAGCAAATTACCACTAGCTGGGCTGCTTGAAACAACAGAAACTTATTCTCCCTTGGATCTGGGGACAAGAAGTCCAGAATCAAGCCTCTGGAAGCTCAGAGAGAGTCTGTTCCACGCCTCTCTCCCAGCTCGCTCTGCTCCCTGGAATTCCTTAGCTTCATGGATCTGATCTCTGTGTCCATCTTCACATCCTCCTCCTCTCTTTGTCTCTCTGCGTCTCCTTCTCTGTCTCTGCAAAGACTCTTATTTCAAACACAGTCGCATTCTGAGGTTTTGGGGGACACCATTTGACCGACCACATTCATTGAGGATGGGCCCCCTTTTCTCCACTCAAGGCTGCAGGAGCTAAATCTTCTGTCGTACAGTTGAGATTGTCACTGGCAAATTCAAAAGCTGTTTATGAGGTTCTCCATAATTCTCTTCCTCTTGACGTCTAAACATTTTATCAGCATGGCTTCCCCGTTCTCCATCTGACACCCCTATCCAATGAATTTTGTCATGATTTAAAATATCCATGCTTTCCAAATTGGAATTTATAAAAAAATAATTAAAGTTATTTTTAAAGTGCTATCTATTTCATATGAGAAAGATACATTGTATGATAAACTCAATGAGTCTCATATTTTCATCACATTTTGCCAGCGAGGCACTCGCCACCCTTTGTTCTGGACTATCTTTTCAAGGATGTCTGTGTAATGAACAGTGTTGGAAGATGTTGTCTTCCCCGGGAGCCAAAGGCGGGTGTGCTCACTGCCCAGAATAACGTATCTGGGTTCCTAAGTCTCTGAGTTTTTCTCTTGCAATGCAACCCGCTGTGTGTAGGTTTAATAGAGGGTTTTCTACATCATTTTTGTGTGTAGGGTGAATAAACACAAATGTGGGATGCCCAGGTGCTGCCATGGTTCATTTGGTCCTTTATCTCTGACCCAGGAATCTTGTGTCTTCTGACAGCATCCTTGAACTGTGAGAGGCTAGTTTGTTAGCTTCGAATGGAGTAAAATGTCAGATTCTTTACAGTTCTCAACAAGATATGTTGTTTCTCACTTTTTTCGTCTTCTTACTAATGATTTGCAGTGAGGTTAAGGGGGCAATAAAAAACATGTTAGAATCACTTAGGCAAAATTTAAAAAATACCTATTTTCATCTCTGCTTGAAGGGGATACTTGTATCTACCTGGCTAGAGTGAGCAGACTGCCCAGGATTATTCAATCAAGCACTGATTCATACTTTTTTCTTCATCTCTATATTCTCAGAGCCTCAAACCTTGTTTCTAGGCACGACTATATTTCTGCAAATAACATCTCCTCAGCACTAGGACTTCAGCCTACCCAAATGTCCATCACAAACTATATATCTTTTTAGCTCTGTGAACCAAACGGGATAATCATGGCGTTTACCTTTTTTTCTTCCCCCCAAACAGTTTATTTTGTGTTTCTCATTTATTTCACTGCTGTCCTTGTTCTTTTGGTTATGGATAGAACTCTTAAATTTATTAATATTTTGCAGCCAGCACCAGCACCCCAGTAGACAGTTGCTGATGGATATAAACATATGATAACTCTTGTTTAGTTCTACAAACTATGAAGTATGCTTTGAAAACTTTTCGGATGCCACAGTTTCTCAGCATTGTTTTGAAGTGCTACTTTAAACTGATATGATGTAATTTTTTCCATTTTAAAACTGAACCTAAAGCCCCAGAGCCTCACTCTCCTTTGGAAACTTCTGCACATGTGGGAGCAGTCTGTACCTGTGACCTTCGGAACAGTGTCCCATCAGTGCATGTGGTCAGTGCACAATAGAAATGCAGTGAGCGCAACTAAGATATATTTTCACCTTTTATCCAATATTATTTCAATACAATTTAAATTTAAACACCAACAGGTAGCTAGTTGCTACTCTATTGGACAGTTCAGATGCTAAATATTTATAAGAATGCAATGTTTTCATTGTTTTTTTAGAATATTCCTCAGTATAAACCAGGTATTGTGGCTCATGCCTGTAATCCTAGCACTCTGGGAGGCTAAGGCAGGCTGATCACTAGAGGTCAAGAGTTTGAGACTAGCCTGGCCAACATGGTGAAACCTCTCTTTACTAAAAATACAAAAATTAGTCGCGTACGGTGGCAGGTACCTGTAATCCCAGCCACTTGGGAGGCTGAGGCAGGGGAATGACTTGAACCCAGGAGCTGGAGGTTGCAGTGAGCCAAGATCACGCCACTGCACTCCAGTCAGGGTAACAGAGCGAGACTCCATCTCAAAAACAAAAGCAAAACAAATAAAACAATTCCCAGTATGTCCAATAGGCTGTCAGTGCAGAACTCTCTACTTTTTAAAGTAAACGGCTTTCAGAGTTACAAGAACTTTTATAGTGATATGACCATATGCCAAATTCTTAACTTCTGCTTATCAAGAACTCTTTGCCATGGCTTGATTTTAATACCATTGAAGAAATATCATATATTGTAATTATAATCAGGAGATAAGAAACCAAGAGCTTGTAACAAGCAATTCATTTAAAAGTTGTGACTTCATCCATATAAAGAGTACAATTTAATGGCCTTATATTCAACACAATCAACTTTATGATAGTTTCTTCATCTCAAAGGGAAGCCCATGCTTGCTAGCAGCCACTCCTCAATTCCTTCCAACCTCCCAGTTATAGTCAACCACTATTCTACTCCCCTTCTGCAATAGATTTTCCAGTTTTTAAAATTTTATTTTCTCACCTAATTGCCTAGCTAGGATCTCCAGTGCCATGCTGAATAGAAATGGTGGGGGCAGACGAGATTCCATTTGTTCGCTTCTTATTTAGATAGAAAGCATCCAGTCTTTCACAATCAATTATGATTTTGGCTTTGTTGAGATTTTTGTGTATTTGTTTGTTTTCTGTAGAGGCCCTTAATATGTCCAGATATTCCTTTCTATTCTTAGTTGGTTGAATGTTTTTATCATGAAAGAGTGTTGGATTTGTAAAATGCTTTGTTTTTGTATTTATTGAGATCATCATATAATTTTTATCCTTTGCTCTGCTGATACGATGTGTTGTGTGAGTTTATCTTCTGATGTTATGCCAAGCTTGCATTCTTGGGATAAATTCCACTTGGTCATGGTGCTACTGTATTCACTTTCTAGTATTCTGTTGAGAGCAGCTGCATGTATATTTAAAAGATGTATTGGTCTATAGGTTTCTGTTTGTTTTTGTTTTTCTTGTGATGTCTTTGTTAGGTTTGGCTTGCATGTAATGCTGCCCTTTTCAAATGACTTGGAGAGTATTTATTAGTCTTATTTTTTGGAAGAGTTTGTGAAGAATCAGTATTAATTCTACTTTAAATATTTGGTATAAGTCACTAGGGAAGCCATCTGGGACTGATTTTTATATGAGTAGTTTCACAATTATTATTTTCTTATCTTTACTTGTTGTAGGCCCATTCAGATTATCTACTTTTTCTTGGGTCATTTTCAGTAGTTTGTGGTTTCCTAATAATTTATCAGTTTCATCTACCTTATCTTATTTTTTGACATGGAGTTATTTATAGTATTCCCTTGAAATCCTTATTTCTCTAAGTTTGATGGTGATATCCTATTTTTCATTCCCGATTTCAGTCATTCAAATTGTCTCTCTTATTTTAGTTGGTCAGTAGAGCTCTTAAGTGATCAATGTTGTTGATCTTTTTCTCAGACAAACTTCAGTTTCATTGATTTACTGCTGCGTTTCCATTTTCTGTTTCGCCCATTTTCTCTACAATCTTTAGCATTTTCTTTACTCAGCTTACTTTGGGATTATTTGTTCTTCTTTATCTAGTGTCCAGGTGGAAGCTTGGGTTATTGAATTGAAACCTTCATTAACTTTAAGGTGGGCATTTACAGCTATGTGTTTTCTTTTAAGCATTTATTTGGCTGCATACAATAAGTTTTGGCATGACATGTCATCATTTTTATTTTTCTTATTGTATTTTCTAATATTGCCTGTGATTTCTTTCTTAACCTATTGGTTATTTAAGAGTGCATTAATTTTCACAGGATGCAATTCCCAAATTCCTTTGTTATTAACTTCATTCGATGGTTCTTGAAGGACATATTTGGTATGGTTTCAATCTTTCAAATTTATCAAGACTTGTTTTATGTCCTAGCATATGTTGTATTTTGTTGAATGTTCCATGTCTTTGAAGAGAATGTGTGTTCTGCTATTAGGTGATGTGAATGTGCTTATATAGTCTTTGGAATTACATAGTTACTTATACCAGTTCTCTTAGTTTTATTTTAAATGTGGATTCAAATGACTATTTTAGATCACTTATTTTTAAACTAAAAATATTTAAAATATTTCTTGTAAGAATGGTCAACAAGCAACAAATTCTTCAGTTGTTGCTTATCTTGGAATGCATTTATTTTACCTTTTTAAAAAATGATAGTTTTGCTGAATGTAGATGACCATTATTTTTGTTGTTGTTGTTGCTTGGTTTTGTTTTTTGTTTACACTGCAGCGAAAGTGTCAACACACTGCCTTCTGGCTTTCATTGTTTCTAATGAGAAGATAATTCCTAATCTCTTTGGAGGTTTTTTTTTGTTTTATTTTCTTGCTACTTTCAATTTTTTCTCTTTGTCTTTCATCATTTTTTACATATTGTGGCTGGGTGTGATTTCTTTCATTTATTACACTTGGAGTTCATTGATCTTGGATGTATAGATTAATGTTTTTCATCAGATTTGGAAAGCTTTCTAACATTATTTTTTAAAAATAAGGTCTGTGCTCTCCTTGTAGGACCCCATAATGTGTATGTTAAACCACTTGGTCATGCCCCATAAGTCCCTTTGGCTTCATTTCCTTCTCTTCATTCTTTTCTGTTTTTGCTTCCCTGACTTGCTATTTGTAAGTGGTCTGCCTTCAAGTTTGTTGACTCTTTCTTCTGATGTTCAAATCTGCTACGGAACCCTTCTCATAAATATTTCATTGCAATTATTCTATTTTTTAGTTCCAGTATTTTTGTTTAGCACCTTTAAAAAATTTATCTCTTACTTGATATCTTTATTGTTTCTATTTATTGTCTTTCTGATAGCTTTAATATTTTGTCTATATTTTTCTTTCGCACTTTGGTTATGTTGAAGAGTTTTATTTTAAGTACTTTTTGAGTAAAAATGACATTTGACTTTCCCGAGGGATGATTTCTATGAACTTACTTTTTTTCTCTGAAAGCTGATTTTTTCCCCATTTTTTCCTATGCTTTGGAATTTTGTTGTTGTTGAAAAATGCACATGTGAAAAACAAAAACCCTTTCTACGTTTTGTACACTGATTTTTTTGCTGGCTGGCACTTCTCTAGTTAGCTGGATTTGCTCTGATCCTAGGGATCAGCTGAAGGCAAAAGTTTAAAGTCCTTTTTAGGACTTTTCTGGAAAAGTATCCTTCCTTGGCCTGTGTGTGTGGCTTTCTCAATTCTCCTGTACATTTGGCTGCTTTTGAATGTCTTCTTTTCTGTAAAGAGCCTCACCCAGTGTCTCCTTAAGTTTTGAGTGTTCTGCTGTTTCTATCCACCCATTATCTTTTGCCCCAGACACGTTAGTCTCACTGCAGCTTCCACAGGACCACTCCTACTTTTCCTGACGAGGATCAGAGTTGGGCTATACTAAGATCCATCCTTCAGGTAGCCCCTGGACAGCTTAGAATGTTGCAAGTAAGACGATTTTTCCACCTCCCATAGACCAAGATCACTCTGCACCAGGTAGAGGGTGGGGCAAGAAGAAGGAAAACGCTGAAACATTCGTCCTAGCATTTTGATGATGGCTTTTCCTTGATTAGGATTCACCTGGTTGCTGTAAACCCTGAGCTGCTTTGCAGAGCTCCTGTGTTTTAGTTTGGTCATTCTCTGTTGCTGTATTTTGATGTTTCCAAAGGGGAATAAGAGCTGGGACTTCAAATCTACCACACTGTTGATGTTACTCTCAGGTAAAGGTAGTTTTTGAGGACAATCTTTTTTTCACTAGTTCCTAATAGTTTTATTAGTTATCGCTGATAAACTAGACAGCATATGCATGTTTTACTGCTTTTATTGTGTTATAATTATCCACCTAATTGTTTAACGCCAAAATATTCTTTGTTTTTAAGACTACCCTTAGGCTAGAACTTTCCCACATTGTTTCAAATCAGGTCAGTTGCTGTAGGGAAAGCACTAGTGCTTCCTGTTCTTAGGGACTGCCTCACCTCTTCTGAGCCTCTTTTGTGGGTGACGGGGAGCAGACTTTGGTTCCGTGGAAAGGAGTAGATTCTGGTTCTCTTAGCTTGTTTTCCTGACACAGAAACTTTCCTGCAAGAGCTGGATCAAGGGCTATCAGGACCCCAACATTCCTGCCTGCTATGCTGGGAGTACAGCTCCACCCTCTACAGGGGTGCTGGGTGGAGGAAGGGAACTCCCAACCTCCGGGCCATGATCGCCAGTAATTTAGTCTCTGAAACTCAGGGTTGGGGTAGATGAGACGTTATTGTGGCGTGCTGTTTTTGGCAGGATACTGTAGCCTTAATTGGGATCTGAGCAAAAGGAGACGGTTATGTCATCTGTCCCACCACCTCGAGTGAGCACTGCAGGTGAGGGAGGGGTGACTGGGGAGCAATCACGTCCCAAGTGGAATAGATTCCTGCTGTTCTTACTGAGCCTTAGTAGATCTCCTCAAACAAATGCTTCCTCGTTTACCGCATGCCCCTAGGACAATCCAGAAAACTTTATTATTGCTTGTTAAATAATTTTCACTAGTGATAACTGTTTCTCTGGAAACAGGCCCACAGGGCTCCTCATGTCACCCTCTTGTAAGCAGGGGTTCCTTTGATTCTAATAACACAAGTAAACCCTAGGTCTACGCAGTTTTCAGTGAGATCTTATAGAAATCATGATATAAGCAGGTCTTCCTCTCAGATGGAAGGTTTACTATTTCCAGTGAAGGAGAGTCCTCAAAATAATATAAAGCTCAGGGAAATGAGCTGAACTTAGTTTTGCAGTTGTTAGGAATAAAAACACATTAGTGTTGTGTCATTGGCAACCACCATAAAGTGCCTATCTTAATATATCAGTGTTAACAATGACATAATGCACCCAAGGGAGGTACAGCAGCAAAAAAACAATTAACTTACCATTTAGCGCCTTCATTTTGCCTGCAGTGAAAGACTAATGAAATCAGAAGTGGCAGCCTCGAGCAGGCCTGCTCTGCTCTCCCCGCTCATTATCAGCTCACAACGCCTGAGAGTAACGGAAGAGCAGATTATTTCTGTAAAACAGGTATCAGAACAGCTCCCAGTACTCGGGAGCCATCTGCCAGCATTAACTCTTTTCATTAATTCGTATCAGATTTTCTCCAGTCTGTAAAATAGCTAGGCTAGAGAGAGATCAGGTGGGTTGCAGCCAGACTTTGCCTGGGAGGAACCAGGTGTCCGTGCTCAGGACACAGTCCAGGGATTCCTCACCTTGAGCTCAGAGAAAGGTGGGAATTCACGTGAAGCTTCCTTCAAGGTTATTCCATTTTAGAAACGAGGGAAACCATAACAAAAAGGGACTGACATAAAAGTTTTCTTGTGATTATAGCTGCTATTTTCTTTTGTTAATTTCTTTTGTTGTTTGGGCTATTCTGGGGACAATGTTCTTTTTCCTTTCCGGTTTTATGAGAATTTATTTTAGTAAATAGTTTGCAAACCCTTTCATGACGGGTGATTTCACCTTGGGTTGGGTGCACTCTGATAACTGGTATTCTAAACTCATTGATGTGATTTGATATTCCATTCTTGGTTTTCTTTGGAGTGCTTGTTTTGCTTTGAATGCTTAAATATTTCCCTTGCTGAAAGACCTTTTTTTTTTATAATCTAGTGAAACTATTTTTCTGATTTCTTTTTCTGTAAATTGCTCCTGTTTTATGTCACATATTTTGTATTCATGCCACCCAAGGAATCAGGGCAAAATTCGCTCAGGAGGAAAATTCACTCCTGTCCTGTCTTTATCTGTGGGTTATGTGCCGCACACTGCAACACGACTCTCTTTTTTCTGCTTATTTTGTTTCCCATGTTATTTTGTTCATTACTAAGTGTAACGACATATTTTTCCTTCTTTTGTTCTTTCATCCTTTTTTTTCTTCATTCACATAATATAGCTGGTGTTTGTCACATTGGTCTAACTTGTCAACTTTGTCTTTGCTTTCAATGAATGTGTCATATTTAGATAGCATAGAGTTTGATTTTGTTGGTCGAGTTAATCTCTAATTTTTCTTCTGTTGAAAGCATTGATATCATTTCAGGGATTGTCTTTTGCATTTTCTTGCTGTTTGCATTGTTTTCTCTCTGCTGCTAGTGAGACAGGTTGTGTCTGCTTTTCTTTCCTTTAGTGAATTTGAGACATACAGGTAATTTTTTATATCATTTATTGATTTTTGGAATTACATGTTATATATTCTGCTTTCAAGTGCAATGAAACAGAGAAATTGGATCCCAGAGTTCCCTTCCCTTCCCTTCATTCCAGCCTATCCCTAAGAGAATAACCATGACATAAATTTTAGGACCAATAGAATCAAAGAATGGGGCACCTAGGGTTCAATGCCATTCATCTCCAAAGGTCAGGACACAGGCAAAAATCAAATCAGAGTGCAGAGCTGGGAGACATGGCCCCTGACGTCCTGTGAGCCCGCGGAACCGAGGTCCTTAACCACACAGGTCCCAACATTTGCTGCGGTTATCCTCATCTGTACTGGTGAAGCAGCAGGAGCTGCTGAGAAAAGGCAGGTAAAATGGATTTAAAGACACAAGTCGCGGGCTTGCCGCATGCTCCTGATTAGTGGCATGGGCCCTGGCTATAGACATTTAACAGAACTTTCAAAGTCAGTAATATACGACTTTCAGTTCGTCAAGGTCTGTAACATGCTTTTCTTTCTGTGGGTATAATTCTGTGCTTTTTCGCTGTAGAACTTGATTTAAATGTACTGAAAGCCCACCACATGGGAATGCCCCTTTTGTTCACCACAACTCCACTCCTGGCTGCTTTTCTTCTTCCTTCGGTTGTCAGTTTGTCTTAAGTTTTTGCCGGTCAAGGAAGCCTTGTTTATTGCTTTAATACTAAAGCATGTGGTTGGGTTTAACCGCTCTACCATTTAAGGATAGGTAGCTCTGGGTGATGGGCTTTTAACAACCACTGCTGCTGTAGAGGACAGGGAGTCTCCCTGAAGTCTTTCTAGAAATGGGTTTTTTTTTTTTTAATGTTAAAATGACCAACAGAATGTCATCCCTTGTAGGTGAGCTTTTCTTTTCTTCCAGGAATTCTACGTAAATCTATGTTTATTTATACCTTCAGCTCGTTCTGCCCGTCAGAGTGTTTAGCCCTGCGCTGTGTGAGGCTGATGCTCTGCATGTCAGGGGCTCACCTGAAGCTAGGATGTGTCTCCAGTTTCCCACTGGAAGGCTGCTTATCAATATCTGGATGTCGAGTCGATCGATTGGCATTGGATCGGCAAGAAACTCTTCGACCTCTGTAATTCGGTTTCTTGCAATTTCTGTCTCATTGTGAAAAACTAAAATAGTACCATGATATGAGGTAGTCCAGTGAAAATAAGAATATCTGAGTTTGTCAGATGCTACAGTAACCGGCTAATTCTCCTCTACCGTCTCATCTAGTAATTACTGAATTTTGAGTAGATTGTGACCTTACGAAGATCAAAACACATTTCTTTATTTTCTTTCAACGCCTAACACCTGTTAGGGACTCGGAAAATATTTGCTTGAAAATGACAGGATAGTCCTTTTTTATAATTTCTGAAAGTTCAGTGACACATTTTAGTACATCGTGTGTTATCATACAGTCACGATTGATCACTCAGTATTTAGAATAGCTTGTCAATTAAAGTCAGTGGATAATCTTAATGTTTACAGTGAAAAGCATCTCCACATTTTCAGAGGTGAATCAGTGGAGACTAAATTTGCCTCTAAGCAGATTTTCATCTTTGTGATGTTTCCACTAATAGGATCGGAAGAACGGAACTCAGAAACAGTCTGACCGTGGAATTTACTGCTGAGGCAAGCAGCTAGTGAGCACCCTTTGTGGAGTGGGTTAGGATCTTGATTTCAGCAAATGCATGGTCTTTCAATCAAGAAGAGTAATTCCACTATCTCATTATAAGTAGAAGCTCCCCAAAGGCAAGAGAATCTCACATTTCTTTATGCTTTGCACTCATAGAACTTGAATTGGTGGTAGGCATTTGGTAAACATCATTTTTTTAAAATTTATTTTTATTTTTTTAATTTTTAGTTTTTTTTTTTTTTTTTTTTTTTTTTTTTTTTTTTTTTTTTTGAGATGGAGTCTTGCTCTGTTGCCCAGGCTGGAGTGCAGTGGTGTGATCTCGGCTCACTGCAACTCTGCCTTCTGGCTTCAAGCGATTCTTCTGCCTCAGCCTCCCGAGTAGCTGGAATTACTCATGCCCACCATCACACCAGGCTAATTTTTGCATTTTTAGTAGAGGCAGGGTTTTGCCATGTTGGCCAGGATGGTCTCGAACTCCTGACCTCAGGTGACACAAAAGTGCTGGTACCAACCTTCAAATAATAATTGAGAGTGTGATAAGTCTTTATAATAATTAGATTACTATGTTCCTTATTAAAAATATTATTTTGTCTTTTGGGAGTTTATCAACATACTTATTCGTTTTTTTGAAATTGACCCACTGCAGGGAAGTACCTGTGGTGCTGTGCTGGTTAACTCCTACTTTCTCTGGGATTTACATTTTAAAATAATTTTTAATCTCAGCGTGCATTTATTCTCTGTTACTAAGGTGTTAGTTCTGATCAAATAATAAAGTATTTACTTAATGACATTAAAGTTCCTAAATATATTTTTCTTCTAAATAGATACATTAGTTTAAATTTAATCATGATTCAAGTTCTAAGATTTTGTCTTAAAGGAAGCAGTTAATATTCAATATTTCCAATTCAGTCCTTTAAATAAAATATCACCATATACATATTAACTCTGACCTTCTCATTCTGCAAGCATGCATAACAGCTCTTTGCTTGTGGGGTCCCTGTAACAAGCAGCCCTATATGGATGTGTCTGCAGGGATTTATCTGTATAAAGATTGGAGGGCTCGTCTGGGAAAACACTCTTCCGAAGGCATGAGAAAGAGATGGCAATGTAGAATAGTTTGCCGTCTTCTGAGAGAATGAGTGTTGGATTTGTGTGCATTGGGTCTCCCTCAGATTCACCCTCCAGCCCAACTCTTGAGAATACTGGATCCTATACAGAGACAGGCTGTCTTTATAACATGAAAGGTCCTAGAGAGCCCTGTGAACACAGAGCAGTGGTGCTCGGACACCCACTTTGCACTGTACAAAGCAGCTATGAAGGCAGAATTCTTTGGGCTTTAGTGGTAAATGAGTGTGCTCTGACTTTATTTTGTGTTGCTATAAAGGAATACCTGAGGCTGGGTAATTGATAAAGAAAAGACGTTTATTTGGCTCACAGCTCTGCAGGCTGTACAGGAAGCATGGCACCAGCATCTGCTTCTGGTGAGGGCCTCAGGAAGCTTCCAGTCGTGGTGGAAGGAAGAGGGGAGCTGCATGTATAGAGATCACGTGGCCAGAGAGGAGCTGAGGTGATGGGGGGAGGCACCAGGCTCGCTTTAATCGGTGAGCTCTCAGAGAACCAACAGAGCAAGAACTGTCTCATTACTGCCAGCATGACACATAGCCATTCAAGAGGGATCCACCTCCATTACCTGAACGCCTCTTACTAGGCCCTGGCTTCAACCTTGGGGACAAAATTTCAGCATGAGGTTTAGGGACAAATATCTAAACTGTGGCAGGCCCCAAAGCCTTGAAAGCTCCAGCGATCCCAGAAGACTTGGGTGGCTGAAGTCTTTGGTTCCTGAGTGGCAGCCTCTCTGTGTTCTTCAGGAGAGAGCAGGCGCTGGTGTGGTGTCAGGAGCTGACAGCAGACGCTCACCTGGCTTCAAGTGGGTGAAGGCCTCAGGTGCAGACCACACATCGTGGGGCAGAGCTGGAGAGAAGTCACCTGCAGGGTGCTGCGTGGTTGGTGAGATGCCATGCTTGAAAGTATGAGGATAATGCCTTCCACCTCCATAAGAACCCAGATATTTTGGGGGACACCTGGCAAAGGAAGTTGATTTCTGATGATTTCAGGCTATACTGAGTGATATGGTTTGGCTATATCCCCACCCAAATCTCATCTTGAATTGTTGTTTCTATAAACCCACATGTTATGGAAGGGACCTAGTGGAAGGTAACTGAATTGGGGGACAGCTATTTCCATGCGGTTCTGCTGGTAGTGAGTGAGTTCTCATGAGAGCTGATGGTTTCATAAGGGACTTCCCCCTCTTCACTCTGCATGTCTCCTTCCTGCTGCCAGGTAAAGAAGGACATGCTGCTTCCACTTCCACCATGACTAAGTTTCCTGAGGCCTCTCCATCCCTGTGGAACTGTGAGTGCATTAACCTCCTTCTGTCATAAATTACCCACTCTCAGGTGTGTCTTTATTAGCAGCATGAGAACAGACTAGTATGCTGAGAGATCTGTATGTTAATATCATCACGTGTGCTGTCTATCAAATGTTCTGAAATTGTGGACTTGAAGTCTATTCCAAGCAACGCCATCAGTTACTGAGATGTTTCAAGACAATCTTCCTTTGATGTGACACTTTGGAGGAAATTATTTAGTGCTCCCTCGATAAACGAAAATATAAGAACATCTGCAGAATCGACAAAAACATGAGGAAAAGGAAGCCCCTTGGTGACAGTTGTGGCTCTGACATGTGACAGACCAGAGGAGTGAGCCAGGGACCTACGGAGAAGCTGATGGAATTGACTCAATAAAACAGAAGCAAAAAAATACTGGTGATATCCTGAATCAAACAACTCCTTTTCAGAGTTCAACAAATGCTTCGGAAACTCTACAATTACAATATAAAGGAAAAAAAAAATCTTAAAAGAAACTTAGTCGATGTGAACAGCAACTAAGTGGGCATGGTTTTGAGAAAATTATGGATTTTTAAAGTGTTGGAAACATTTACCCTGGAGTTTTCGGAGTTCTTGACAAAGGATTCATGGAGAAAGGAGCAATGGCCCAAGCACAGAGCTTGACCCTGAGCTGAACGATACTCACATGACTGCCATACTGTAATGCACTCTTACATTTTCCGTCTTTTAGATTTAAGAGGTAAAACTAAAATTTCTTGTATTTGTTATTGATAAAACAATGCAAAAATTAATATGGAAATGAATATAACTAATATGTTTGACAATATGGAGACAAAATTATAATTGGCAGAAAAAAAGGTAATCAACAGAAAACCAATTTAACCAAATCAAATTGAGGAGAAAGGGCTCAAAGATAACATAACAGAATTTAATTTTTATATTTTATAGCCACATATCTATCATCTACGTATCTATCTTTCTATAGTGGTATGTGTTCATTATTTACTGTTGGGAGAAATTTCTGAAGAAACTGAATCAGAAACACTCGAAGCATTTGCCCCAGACAACGGCAGTGGGCGTGAGCTGGTGTTCTATTGCCTTCGTATCATTTCTTCTATATTATTTTATTTGTGAGCACAGTAACAAAAATAAAACATGACAACCTGTCAGTACGATCTGTTCCCCATTTTTTTAATGATCCTTGCTGTCCAGAAACAATAATCAGGAATCAGTTCTCTCCTTTCCCTGACTTTTCCGGGCGATGAGTATAGACACAGAGCCGTAAAGAGAAACCTCCCAGCGCCTGGATTTGGGGCGCCCGCACCAAGGTGGGGGCCAGGCGGCCTGTCTGAGTGACTCTGCTCCAAGTTTGTCAGGGCCTGGGGCACCCACCTCACTTCACTTTTCTGAGCCTGATTTATTTTTATTGTAAATTAAACCCAGAGTTTAATGAGATTTGTGGTTTCCAAAATATTTTTGCATGCAGAAACAGTACTTTAAAAGGAACTATGAAGCCTAAAGGCTGTTTTTCGCTGTTGCTACTGCCCACCACGCAAGCCTTACAATCAAAAGTAATTGCTAAATTTAATTTAGCTAGTGGTTCAAATGTTAAACAAATATTACATCCTTTTTAAGTAGAAGTCATTTTCTTCTTGAAAATAATAAATAGTAAAGAAAAGGCTTTACGGAAATTGCTATTGTACCTGGAAAGCTCTGTTCAGCTAGAGATGTTTTTTCCTTTCTGTGATTCAACTGCTGAAAAAATTAGGTACAAATGTAATGAAGACATGTTTTGAGTAGTATCACATAAAAGACATGATGGACATCAGACTTGGTAAGTGCCATTAAAAATGTTGCTTGTATATTTATTTTCTAAAATAAGTTGTTTTTTTTTTTTTGAGATGGAGTTTTGCTCTTGTTACCCAGGCTGGAGTGCAATGGCGCGATCTTGGCTCACTGCAACCTCCGCCTCCTGGGTTCAAGCGATTCTCCTGCCTCAGCCTCCTGAGTAGCTGGGACTACAGGCGTGTGCCACCATGCCCAGCTAATTTTTGTATTTTTAGTAGAGATGGGGTTTCACCATGTTGACCAGGATGGTCCTGATCTCTTGACCTCGTGATCCACCCGCCTCAGCCTCCCAAAGTGTTGGGATTACAGGCGTGAGCCACCACGCCAGGCCTAAAATATGTATTTTTAAAATTAAAATGTAGATTACTAATTTCATCTGTGTAGGGCATATTCATCTGAATTATTCAGCTATATAAAGTTGAATCAGCTATGGACCATTATACTGGCTCTTACTAATAGCTGGTTAATAGGAGAATGTGAAAATTCCATTACAAACAGGTGAATGAGAAAGTGACAATTCTGCTGCAAAGCTAGCTCTGAATATTTGGAAGCACAGAATAGTTGTAACGACTTTATTCTTCAAATGTAGAAATTATCTCTCAAGCATCCATTTTTTTTCTTAAACAACAAATAAAATGAGCTGTTCTTCAGGCACCTTCGTACCCCAGGAACCCTCTGTTTACCATCCACCAAGAGCTGCTCTGGGTGACCACCCCGGTCACTGTGACCATATGCTTTCAAACCACGCTACATATAATTAATAAATTACACACCTGCAGTAGAGGTGTTTTCTCACATGATGCACCATTTGTTTACAGCTGTTTTCAATTTCTATGTAGCATGTATATGTGTATACACACACACAGACACAAAATACTGTCTTCAAAGCCCAAGTTGGTAATGCGCCACCTTTAACTTCCTTCATTTCTGCCCTGTCATCATTTGGCTTTGCTCACCGTTATCCCAGGAGGTTGCCTCTGTCTTTCCTCCTTGATTTCACACTGACTTTTCTCCTTTGTTTGACTCATGTCTAATTTCTACACTTGGATGACCTGTCTAAATGGCAGTGACACCTTACATAGCTGGGTGAGCCTTCTTCCTGTGCTGTCTATTCTCCACATGATCAATACTAATTCCAAGTTGTAGAAAGCTGGTAGCTTTACCAAACTTGTTACCTTACGGAAGCGCAGCCTCCGAAACCTGTGAGCAGCAGAGAGTGGACATCGATCTTTGCTCTGATTTTGGGTGTGAGACAGGTGAGTGGGAGGCTAGGAGCTCCTGGTCCAGCAGAAGATGGTTTCTTAGTCACTGATTTTGAAGTATTGGAGCTCTTTGTAATTTCACACCCTTGTCTCACCTCCCAACACCTATGTCATTTACTACTTTCTCTGCTATCATAGGTTCAATTTTATTTTCACTCAAATCCAAATACAGATTACTTTTCTTCCAATGACTGGGAATATTTAAGCAAGAATATGATACTATGCCAATTATATTCTACTTTATTCAGTTGAAACCAATCTCATAAAAAAAGAAAGAGGAAAAGAAAGGGAAGGAAAAAGAAGGAAGGAAGGAAAATAGGAAGGAAGGAAGGAAAAAAGGAAGAAAGGGAGAAAGGAAGGAAGGAAGAAAAACAGGAAGGAAGCAAGGAAGGGAAACAGGAAGGAAGGAAAGAAGGAAGGAAGGAAGGGAGGGAGGGTGGGAGGGAGAAAGGAAGGAAGGAAGAAGGGGAGGGAGGGAGGGAGGAAGCTCTTCTTATTGGCTAGGGATGTCTGTGCTCATGCTGCCAGGCTGCAGTTTAGATAGTCTCTTCGAGTCCTAACAGAAGCATAGCAAACTGAAATGTTTAAGGAAGAGGCTGAGGGCTGATTCTGAGAAACAGTAAGGTAGCTTCCTCTCGATAACAATCTTGCTGGAAGCAGTGTTATCAATTGAATTATAAAAAATTTTATGGCATTTATTGGTTTTTACTTTCCAATTTGATGGAAATATTACTTTTCGTACTTTTGCGGAAGCGCCAGAACTGTGATCCGGGTTTCAACAGTTTTGTAGCTGACTTCATGTATATTTATAATTTTATCACTTTTAGAGAGGTAATGTAATTTCTAATCTCAGATGCTTAAAAATATTCTGTCTTCTTCCTATCTAATGTTAAACTTATGATCTCAGCACCGTGTATGAACCACCCTACAATGTTCCCAATTGAGCCTGTTAATTAGGAAGCTGGTAAGAAATTGAGATAAGAATCCACCTATCCGGTTAAAATCTGAAATGTTGGGATATATAGTAGTTAGATGAGCAGCATGAACACAAATGTAACCGTATTCCTTTTGCTCTTCCCCAAACCAGTCTTCATGACCCTTGGCCTCCTTCGAATGCAATATCATCCAGACAAGAACCTGAGTTCAGGCTGAATAACTGGGGCTTTGCTGCCCTATGCCAGAGTGAGCGAGTGATCAGATGGAGATGGCCAGGAGACGTTTAAAATAGGGATGCATTTAAAGGTAGCTGTTGTTGGGAAAAGTGAGTCCACACCATGTGAACTCTGAGCAGCACACAGGACACCCTCTGAGAACAGTCTCACGTGGGCATAGCCTGGGTCACTGACACACCAGCTCCCATCCTCCAGTGCTTAGGGCTGAGCCACAAACATGCAGCCTCCTGTCGTGTGGACAGAGCTTGTGTGGGGGTTGAGCAGGTCCTTGTCTCTGGGGAAGGCTATCACAAAAAGGTAGTGGAATTCTGTCACCCTAACTCTGAAACTGGGCAAAACTGTGTGGTCCAAAACTGGCTCCAGAATTAGTGAGGTCATCAGGTCACATGTGCAGTCTGGTCTCTCACAATGACTTCATGATGGTATCTGGTCTCATGTCTATCAAAAGGCTTCAGCCGGGTGCAGTGGCTCAAGCCTGTAATCCCAGCACTTTGGGAGGCCAAGGCAGGTGGATCACTTAAGATCAGGAGTTTGGGACCAGCCTGACCAATATAGTGAAACCCCGTCTCTACTAAAAGTACAAAAATTAACCTGCTGTGGTGGCACACACCTGTAATCCCAGCTACTCGGGAGACTGAGACAGAAGAATTGCTTGAACTCAGGAGGTGGAGGTCGCAGTGAGCAGAGATTGCACCACTGCACTCCAGCCTGGACAGCAGAGTGAGACTCCATCTCTAAAGAAATAAATAAATACATAAAAAGGCTTCACATGGGAATATAATCTCTCTCTATATTAATACTCTTTAATGTTGCCATAAATGCTTACAGGTGGGATGACTCTATTCAGTTGATTCCAGAATTTTTCTTCCCTGAAGTTAAATAATTCAAAATTTCCCTCTCTTTTATATTTTAAAACAGCTACGCTCTTTATTACTCTGTCATCTTTGAAAGGATCATGAAATAAATAATACTTTCCACTGGCTTTTGAATCAACCAAGATTGACCTGTGATGGAGATAAAACTTCACCGTGTTCTAAATGTATTCAAAAGGGTTTATCAACTACCTTCTGGATGGACCACACTTGATGTGTCAGGCACGAGACTTAAACATATATTCTGAACTGGTGCTGCCTGGAATATCAGTGTTTTACTCTCCTGAAGTGTATTCTTGTAAAATTCTATAAAGTATCCAAGGTAGTCTATACAGGCTTTCAATCTTTAACATAATCTTGTAAACAGAAGATGCACATACAAATAACAATAAATGATAATAGAAAGGTTAAGTGATTTTTTTAAACAGAAGACAATGTCATCTTTCTGCATAATGACAAACTCTGAATAGCAAGGAGGAATGCACAGAACAATGAGGAACTGTACAAACGTAGCATCATCTCTTGCTGTAGACATGTATACAGATGACCAGTCATGATTTACATGGGAAAATCATAGCCAAAGAAGTGTTTTCTCCTCAGGCTTCCCATCAATACAATTAAAATGAAATGAAAATAAATGTCCCACTAGAGAAGGAGATTTCGCTAGAGAAGGGGATTTCTCTAGTGGGACATTCAGCTGACTTGGGGAAAGCTGAAAGAAGATTCAAAGAAGACCCAACATGCACCTGGACTCCCCCTTTGGACATGTAATTTTGGTTTTTACATTATATTTTCAATGTCATTGTTTTAAATCTGAATGATCTTATTCTGTGAAAATCATATCTCCTTATATTTCAGCCTGTATTAAAACAAGGCAGCAATACATTGCTGAAAAGATGGTTACAGAGCATCAAATAACCCTAAATAACTCAATTTATGTGCCTTCTCTGAGACACTGAAAGATAAGACAGCTGATGCAAATACTCAGCTATGCACTGAAAAGGCTCATTGGAAAGGCCCTGTCCCCATGACGACCACAGCTCTCTGGGAAGGTCCTGATTTGCACGGCACGGAGCCAAGTCTCCATGGAGATGGACCACTGCGGGCTGCTCTGTCATGTTTTACCTGGAAGTCGGGAAAACAGATCGACAGACATACAAATGTAGTTGGTGTTGTTATTTCTCAGTGTAATCTGAGCAGCAGATCTCCATTTCAGATTTGAAAGAGCAATTCCTCTTGTGATTATTCTGAATTTCTTTACATCACTGTTTTTGAAGGATGAATGACGGATAGGAGGAAATTTAAACTTTAAAACGCACATAGAAGCTAAATTAGACAAACATTTGTATTTGAGGATTGAAGATATTTATGTCGAATTGCAGCTTCAAATACAGGTAATATATAAATGGCTTTTGGATGTTATTTTCCATTAAATAATGATAATTTTTTCCTACGTTTGAATGGGAAAAACAGATATATTCCTATAATCTTTAAAAATACAGTATGCTTTATAACCAACAAAATAAAAAGAATTTGCTTATATTAAAATATTTCCTCTACCACACAAATATAGTCTTACCCAATAACTTATTTTATGCCACTAAAAACTATTTTCTTTAAGATTAACAGCATTCTGCAATTCAAAATTGAAACTTAACTGATACAATGCTGTTTTGGTCAACTTTTAAAAATAGCTCTCAGAATAAAGCAACTTTGACTTAGGTTCTCAAGTAATTCAATGAAGGGATTTTTTCCTTCTCCTTTTATTTATGTTCAGAGACTCTGTCCTGAATTAAAGAATTTTAGTTAATGAGAATGTGAATGATCCATTTCACTTCTCTTTCATCTGTTGTTACGTGTTTGGAATCCAGCTTCTCACACTTGGCAAGCCGTGTTGTAGTTTTCATTTTAGCTAATTCCTCATGCTCTGTTCAATCTTTTCCTGATCAAGTTCATCTCAGGATATTGTACAATTCAGTTCAGCAAATATTTACTGAACAGAGATACACCATTGTGAGGGGTACAGAACTGAGGACTGTCTTCAGAAACGCTAGTGGAATAGTGAGGACAGGCACACTAAACCTGACTTGATATTAGAAAGCTTTTGGAGTAAGTTCAAAGTTGAGCTGGGCTTTGAAGGATGGTTGGAGTTGAGTAAATGGAAGTTCAAATCAATGGTTCAAAATAGAAAGAAATACAGGAGAAAGGCAAAGTGTGGTAAATCTCAGATCAAAAATCATTTTCAGTGGCATAGAGATGAATAGAAAGTAGTCTCAAAAGTACAAGCTCGGGTAGGTTCAGTCTGTGTACAGACGACTTCAAATAGAAGAATAATGACTTTGTAATTTTTTTAATGGACACTGAAGAATTATAAAAGTTTTGTGAAAGATAGAAATGATGTTATCTGAAAATATCACCTGAGACATGTTTTAAATAAAACCACAGTGGCTATTGGGCACTGGCTCAGCTCTCATCCACACCAACAACGGAAAACCAGAAATGCTAGTCAAATTTGAGATCATGTCTTTCAAACTGTAAGTAGGTAACTAGAAATCAATAAGATGAAAATCAATGAGAAGTGACTGTTTTGAGAATTTTACTTTTACAAAGAAGGATTTCAGAATCAATTTGTTAATTTCTGCCAAAAAAACATTTGTTTAGGATTTTTATTGGAATTGCCTTAAGTTTATGGATCAACTCGGGGAGAACTAAATTCTTAACAATGTGAATTTTTTCAATCAATGAATGGTTCATCGATTAACTTAGGTCTTTGAAAATTACTTTCATAAAATATGAGAACACATGGACATAGGGAGGGGAACATCACACATCGGGGCCTGTTGGGAGGTCGGGGGCTAGGGGAGAGACAGCAGGGGATGAGGGGATTGGGGAGGGACAGCATTAGGAGAAATGCCTAATGTAGATGACAGGGTGATGGACACAGCAAAGCACCATGGTACATGCACACCTGTGTAACAAACCTGCACATTCTGCACATGTACCCCAGAACTTAAAGTATAATAAAAAAAGGAAAAAAATTAAAAAAATACTTTCATAAATACTTTATAGTTTTCTATATGTAAATCCACAAATATTTTCTTAGAAATGGCCCTCGATATTTTATGTTTTTAAATTATTATAAATGTTATTCTTTGAATTTTAATTTCCATTGATTCTTTGCTAACATATAGGAATACTTTTTATTTATTTATTTATTTATGACAGAGTCTTGCTCGGTCACCCAGGCTGGAGTGCAGTGGCACGGTCTCGGCTCACTGCAACCTCCACCTCCCACGCTCAAGCAATTCTCCTGCCTCAGCCCCCCAGTAGCTGGGATTAAGGCACTTGCCACCACACCCGCCAAATTTTTCAATTTTTAATGGAGATGGGATTTCACCATGTTGACCGGGCTGGTCTTGAACTCCTGACCACAGGCAATCCACCCACCCCAGCCTCCCAAAATGCTGAGATTACAGGTGTGAGCCACTGTACCCAGCCAGGAATACATTATTTTTTAACATTGATCTTACATCCAGTGATTATTTATATTCACTGAGATTTTTATATGGGTGATCATGTGTTCTGCAAATAAAAGCAATTTTAAAACATTTTAAATCTATATTCCTATCTTTAAGTTTTGCCTTATCACAGTGACCAAAAGCTCCCGCACAATGTTGACTATAGGCCGTGAGGGCAGGCACCTGCGCCTTCTCAGTCTTTCACCCGTCAGGTGCGATGGAGGTTGCTGGCTTCTCCAGGAGGCAGGCCAAGGCCCATTGTCTTTCTGGCATTAGGACGTTCAGTTTTCCCAGAAACATTTGTTGGAAGATTTCTCCGCTTCCCACAGACTCATCTTGGTCTTCTTGTTGAAAATGAATTAACATTGTATGTATGACTTTAACATGAATATTGATTTCAGCTTGCTGAGGAAATGTATCATTTCTGAAATAATGCTTTTTATTACAATAATTAATTTGCATGCCTCTTTTCAAAATAATTTCTATGTATCTGTTGACAATCCCCATATGTTCATGCAACCACTGTTTCCACTGGATCTCTGACATATTAACCATCATTTTTACAGTTGTGATTTCATAGTTCTAGCATCTGGGCCATTCCTGCATAGGTGTCTACTGATTTATTTTTATCTTAAAAGTCAGGAGTTTTTATTCTTTCTGTGAGTGGGAAGATAGCTTGATATTTAGTTGAATTCTTGACATCGTGTATGGAGGAGCAGTAAAAGCCGCAGAAAATACCCTCTGAGCCCAGAAGAGTGCGTCTGGCTTCCTGTCAGACCTTTCGTGGGAGGCAGAGCTGTGCCAATCCAGTGGGCTTTGTATTAGTCCATTTTCACACTGCTGATGAAGACATACCAAGACTGGGTAATTTATCATGAAAAAGAGGTTTAATTAACTCACAGTTCCATGTGGCTGGGGAGGCCTTGCAATCGTGGTGGAAGGCAAAAGACACATCTTTTTTTGTTTGTTTTTTGAGGCTGAATCTTGCTTTATCACCCAGGCTGGAGTGCAGTGGCATGACCTCAGCCTCTTCCTCGCCTGTTCAAGTGATTATTGTGCCTCAGCCTCCTAAGTAGCTGGGATTACAGGCACGCATCACCACGCCTGGCTAATTTTTTTTATTTTTAGTAGAGATGGGGTTTCACCATGTTGGCCAGGCTGGTCTCGAACTGCTGACCTCAAGCAATCTACCTGCCTCAGCCTCCAAAAGTGCTGGGATTACAGGCATGAGCCATCACGTCTGGCTGAAAGGCACATCTTACGTACATAGCAACAGGCAAGAAGGAGAATGAAAACCAAGTGAGAGGCGTTTCCCCTTATACAACCTTCAGATCTTGTGAGACTTACCACCACGAGAATGAAATACGAAGAACAGTGTAGGGGAAACTGCCCCAGGAATTCAATAACCTGTGGGAATTGTGGGAGTTACAATTCATGATGAGATTTGGGTGGGGACACAGCCAAACCGTATGAGGTGCTGCGTGGGGTTGGGTTTTACGGCTGCCGTCACTGTAACCCTTGCAGGGCAGTCCTGTGACTCCTCCTGTGTGTCAGTGGCGCTCACCTCCTGCTCGTCCTTGAGGTGGGATGTGGGAAGGTTGTTCTCATGCTTCCTCTTCTGCCTTCAGCTCACTGTGGGGTCTGCCGAACTCAGTCCTGAGCTGCACGTGCACTGGCTTGAGCAGGAGCTGTCCCTGCTCTCCAGACACAGCCACGGGCTCAGGTGGCTCGAGCTCCTGGGTCTCCGGGCGGAGCCTCCCCAGCATCTCTGTCCCTAACCCATCACAGCCAGACTTCCGCTGGATCTGAGGCTGGTCGTGGACAGCCTCCTGTGCTTTCTCCAAAGACTGCGGAGGACCCATGCGGTGCGAGCTGCTGGGCCCAGAGTTCTCTAGCAAGCCCTCAGGTCAGAGCAAATCTCTTCTGATCATCTCAGGCCTTGCCTGGGCCCGTGGGGAGGAGGCTCAAGGCCACGGCGGCCAATCTGTGAACTGCCTGTACTCTTAAAATATGGCGAGTGGGACCGAGGACCTAAATTTGAAATTTTATTCCATTAAAAAAATCAGTATGTGAAAACAGGTGTGTGATTAAATTATTAGGTACTTTGGAAGCACTTGCATATGTAAATGATTTTTTCAGTTGCAAATTTTACGGAGACTCAAAATGGACCAATTATTCCTGATGAAAATCTGGCGTCTGAATTGAGATATGCCATGAGTACAAAATGCACAATGATTCTTAAAGGCAATGCAAGGAATGAGTGCAACGTCACCCTAATAATTTTTACATAGTTTACATAGCGAGCCAATAAAGGATAGGACGTTGAACACCAAGGGGGATCAGTCCATAAACATTACACTGGTTCTGATTTTTTTTTTTTTTAAGACAGAGTCTCAGTCTGTTGCCCAGGCTGGTGTGCAGTGGCACGATCTTGGCTCACTGCAACCTCTGCCTCCAGGGTTTGAGCAATTCTCTGGCCTCAGCATCCCAAGTAGCTGAGATTACAGATGGCTAATTTTTGTATTTTGAGTAGAGACAGGGGTTCACCATCTTGGCCAGGCTGGTCTTGAACTCCTGACCTTGTGATCCACTCACCTTGACATCCTGAAATGCTAGGATTTATGGGCTTCAGCCGCCACACCCAGCCGATTCTGGGATTCTTAAAACCATTCTAGCACAGTTGCCTTCTCCAGCTACGGGTCGTGTTTCACGGACACCAGTCCCTTTGGCAGTGCCAGGGTGCTTCCTGGGCCAGGACGTCATCCGGCTTCTCTGCGCTGTGGTGGGATCGCTACCACCACGTGACAAAGGTGGCAGGAAGCTTTGAAACGTTTTGTTGTTGTTGTTGTTGCCAAGCTCTTGGTTTCTCTTGCAGATGCTGCAGCGGTGCTGTGCACGCTAAACGATGCAAGGCATTCCCATCTGTGCCATTCCCACTCCCATTTCTGAAAGGAGGCTGAAGTGAAGGCCAAGCACTCTGCGGGCTTTTACATTTTTCCTGAATATACTGTGCTCAGCTCCCATCCCAGGGAGACTCGCCTCAGGCACCAAGTACAAGAAAATCAGAGACATACGAGGGAGAAACAGAGAGAGACAGAAGAAGACAGAGAAGGAGGGATGGAGAGAGGGATGCAGGAAGAGCAAACGGAGGAGAGAGGAAGAGATTCCCCGTGGTCCACAGTGTGTGCACGTACAAAAGCATGAAGCATGCAATGGCACCCATTTTCCTAAAGAGGGAAACTTAATTTTAGCCAGGTCAGTGTCTTTCCCCACAAATGCCCCAAAACATGGGCCGCTGATTCCAGATTTGCAGGCCTCAGGTGCATTCCTAGTGTTTCCAGATCTCTACACAACCATGTTCTGGGTGCTTTCTCTTTCCACCCAAGGCCTGTGTCTCAGCTGCTGACGTACCTCTCTCTGGTTCACAGAAAGTGTGCTACTTTTCGGGGTGCTTCTATTTTAAAGTGGTTCAAATATAGAGGTGATTAGGGAAAGAAGACATTACAGACGAGAGTTAAGATTTCCCTTGAAAAGACTCAATCTACCTAAAGACACTCATTCTGGAAAGAGGATAGACGAACAGATAGGTAGGTAAATAGATAGATAGATAATAGTTGGACGGGGAGATTGAAAATAGAGAGATGATGGGTTGATGATTGATAGATAATAGGTAGGTAGGTAGATAGACAATAGCTGGATAGGTAGACAGATAATAGATTGTAGGTAGGCAGGTAGATAGATAAGTAGATGATGGAGAAATAGATGATAGGTAGATAATAGATTAGATAGATAATAGACGATCGATACATGGATAGGCAGACAGTCTATCGGCCCTGGGACAAGAGGCTGCGGTGGTGGCAGGCCCCTGGCCAGTGGGCGGCGGGCTTGTCCTTGTCCTTGTTTCTTCGCTGGGCTCAGAGGATTCCAGTTTTGTCCGGTGGCTGTCAGGAAAGCGAGGAAGGGCGGCTTGTGCCGTGGTGGGCGCTTGTTGGGATGCCATGAAGATGGCCTGTGCCCACTGGGAGCAGAGGCAGGCCCGTCAGCCCCGAGGCGCCCTCTTCACTCCCCAGGCACTGGGAGAAGCCTGCTCCGTGCAGAGCTGGGGAGCGGTGCTGGTCTGAACCCTTGGACAACGGGAGGCCCAGGACCAGCGCGTGCTGAGGCTGGAGGTTTGGTCTTTCTCCTCCTTCAAGATTCCTTCTCCACCTCTGCTGCCCCCACATGGAAGCTTTTCTGTCAAAGAAGCCAGAGTTTCCTCAAATAGGACCATGGAGCATTTTGGATAAACATGAAGTGTGGTTGGAAAGTCAGAGTCCACAGGGCACCTGGGCCTTGGTGCGGAGAGGCGGAAGAGGTGCAGCGGCAGGAAAGTCAGAGGAGAAGCACACGAGGCAGGAATTCAGACGGAAAATGCGGAGCACAGCGCGGCTGACTGCTGTCCTCTGGCCCTGGGTGTCTTTGCTGGCTGTGCCCTGTGCTGAGACAATACAACCCAGAACTGGGGAGGAAGGGGGATTCCTTGGAGGCAAGAGACACAGTTCGGCAGTTGAGCCTTTGTAATGGAGATCAGGACCAAGAACAGAGTAACAGATGCCATCTCTCTCTTTTTACATCCAAAGAAACTCTGGGAATGTTTTTGTGTGACAACGATGATGCTTCCGTGATTTTCCAGACTCCTCCTTCTGCAGCCTGTCCATCTTCACGGAGGATGAAACACTGTGGGTGAGTCTCTGGTGCCTGGAAATACTGGCCATGGTCTGGGGAAACACTGGACATCCACATGGCATGACACGTTACATCAAAGCTGGAGATGAGGCCAGGATGCAGTTTTACTGGAAACATAAGGGTACGTGGATGCAGCAGAATGTCTGGCAGAAAGTGAACAAAATCTGTTGTTGGACTTTCCGTACTTCACGAGTTTCCTGCAGTGAACATGAATTACCTTTTAATCAGAAAAACAAACAGTTGCAAAAGCAAGTTGACTTGTCATCGCTGTGTCTTTACAGCAGGAGGTTTAAAATGAGCTAATCTCATATTAGTCCACCTTGTTTATGAATGACGAAGAGATATTTATCTGATAACCCTTTCATGGGAAAATCTTTGCATTTTTAAAAGGAATTTCTGCTGTCTCTCTTCTTAACCTAAGATTCTGGTTGAAATTTCCATGTAAGAAGTATTTGGCTCAATCGTCACTTTTTTTTTACGGGGCTTCCTTAAAGAACAGTAGTTATTATTCTCTCATTTGATGCTTGTAGATTTGAAAGCACAAACAGCAGAAGCATCACTGAAAATGAGATTTAGATTTCCCAACTTTTAGCTCCATCTTGCCAACTCTTAGCAGCGTCAGCCCTCATCAATTTTGTTATGATTTAAGAATCGCAGAACAATCTGGCTGTCCCTTCCAACAAATATAATCCCCAGATGCCCGCAGTCTTTCTTTATCATTAGCTTTCCCCATTAAAGACAGAGACTCTGTCATTGTTTTCTGCTTAATGCAGGCGTCAACTGCGCAGAGAGCTGAGTGTGGCTGCCTTCATAAATCTGCCTGTCTGGATGTGGGCGCGGCTCTCATCCTTCTTCCTAAACCAGGAGGGACGCCGGGCTCACTGCAGCCTACAAAAGAAGGATCTGGAAGAAAGGGAGGGCAGACATGTTAACTGCTGCCTACCTCGATCCTGTATCAATGGTGTAGAGAAAACCCAAGCTGAACTTTAGCTCATTTTTAGGGCAGAATTCCCAGAATTACAAAAGCCGTGTGGAGAGGTAATTGAATATACTTAGATTTAGGTCTTAATTACCTTTTTGACAGAAGGCTTATCATTAGCATGGTACTTTGGTAATATAGCCTGACCAATTATTTTCTGTGATCTCCTACCATGTTAAGGAAATGCAGACTGTAATTTTGAGATAAATAAGTTCTGTGGGAATAATGTTCTGAAAGTATACCAATGATGGCAGGGTGTTAGTTGCATTTTCACCGGTATTTATCCACTCCCAGGTGACTGGGTTTTAACAATGCCTTGCTCATCTTTTGCTCCTGTATCTGTTGCTAGGAAGAGCTAGTCACGTGATTTGGGATGATTTGGGGGGGGCTTTAGCACTTAAATGTATGAAAACTGTGCATTAAAGGTTTCAGCACTTAAATTTATGGAAACTGTACTTGAAAACTTTTTATTTTTAAAAAGAAAATTGAACTAATACCACCCATCTTTAGTTAGACACACAGAGCATTAAGGTGGAAACAGAATGCATACAGAAGACATTCACAGGCAGGAAAAATACAAAAAATGCTCATGCAAGCAAGTGTAAAATCCAACGCTGCACCCCGAAGTGGCCAGGGCTCCCCCGCACTCCCCTCTGAGGGTAAGAGTGTGTACCCTTGCAGCTTTGCAATGCATCAGACACCCAGTGTGTCCTCATGAGGCTCAGCAGACCAGAAAGGAGACCCTCCCAGGCCTCAGAGAGTCCAGAGCCACGTCTAGGACACTCTTTGGCCAGGAGAGAAATCTGTGTCATGGAGAAATGCAGGAGAATTGAACAACTGGACATCATCAACCGGAAAATAAAAATAGGAGCACAATTCTATTTATAAAAGCATCCAAGGAAGAAAATCCTTACAAATAAAAGTAGAAAAAGAAGAGCAAGGCTTATTCTCTGTGAAAACCATTGCTTAAAATGGTGAGGTCCAGGCCCCATTCTCTTTTTCTCTGCCCCTGCAGTGCCCCTTCCTGCCAGCCTCAGCACTCTCTGGTGACTGGGTTTGGCCGCTGGAGTCTGTGATGCACCCTGTCAGGTCAGGGCAGGGTGTGAGTATCAAAGGGACATGGCGTGCAGTCGGGTGCTGAGACTGGGTCATTTATAAAGGAGAGGTTTAATGGACTTACAGTTCCACATGGCTGGGAAAGCCTCACAATCAAGGCCAAAGTCGAATGAGGAGCAAAGGCAGGTCTTCCATGGCGGCAGGCAAGAGAGCGTGTGCAGGGGAACCATGCTTTATACATCCATCAGATCTCATGAGACTCACTCATTATCATGAGAACAGCAGGGAAAGCCCCATCCCCATGATTCAATGACTTCCCACAGGGTGCTTCCCACAACATATGGGGATTATGGGAGCTATAATTCAAGATGAGATTTGGGTAGGGACACAGCCAAACCATATCAGAGATGATGGCTCCTCACATGACCCTTGCCTCACCCTGGGTGGGGTCCTCTAAGGATAAGTGGTGCCCTGCTGAGGGCAGGCACTCCACCTTCTGCAGGGACATCCCTAGCTTTTGGTTCTCCAGAAACAGCACATTCAATGCAAGGATTTTATGTCGTTCCAGTTTTCTAAACAAGTAAAAGCAACAGAAAACTAGGACATGCCTGTGAACACGTCTAGCACAGACATCTTGGTTAAAGTACAAGGACACAGAAGGTACTATGAGCCTGTAGGCATGGCGTGTTTAACAGCTACACAGAATAGGGCTTCACAAACACTTCACAAGCGATTAGCACACGTTTGCTTTAACAAGAAAGAAAACTTTAAAAAGGAAATTTTCTACTTCCCACATCAGCTTTGTTTTTAACCTTCTTAAACTTAGATTCTTTTCTGAATCTGGTATCCATGTTTGATGGCCAAAAGCTAACACATTTCCACTACATTTGCTTTTTTAAATGTTCTAAGTGTTTTACAAAAATGTTCTTTCTTCATGAGACAATATTGCTCCAAATGTGTATTTTCCAAGAAATGCTTATCAAATAATAATTACTCACAGATTGTAATAATAAGCTAGACTTTTACTCTTGTCATTACTTACTGAGCTTCACACCTTGCTTCCTTTAGTAATATTCTCAGAGAAGATACTTCACTTCGGTTTCTTTATCATTTTGGTCTCCTTTTAAGTGCCAATTATTTTTAGTATGGGAAATAAATCACTCATCTCCCCATACAGTTATCTTTTGTACTTTTAATCACTATACTTAAAATTCTTAAAATTACTAAGATAGTGTGGTCCTCAAAATGTTTCACATATTTCTTACAAGTCTCATATGTGATCTAAAAGCCAATCTTACGATAATTTTATCAAGGTTGTCTGAACGCAGAGCAGACTTAGATAGAACAAAGACATCACTGCAGCACAGCCCTGGAAACCTACACTCAAAATGTTTTATTTGCTAAAATTCTGGCCAACTTTTTTCTAACATATAATAATTTGCTTAAAGATAGACAAATGTTTCCCCAGTTGCCTATAAAGCTACAATACATTTTTAAACAGAAAAACTAATGAGGTACTTAATATCTACAGAATGTTCCTGTGCTTCAGTCTAAACATTCTACTAAAAAGTGAGGTGACTTTAGGATAGGGTGATTATTTTCCTGTGATACAGTAATGATTATTTATTGCTTTTCTCCCCATGCCACTTAAAGTTTCAGAAGTATTCTGATCATTTAAAGTTCATTTGCTTAGATGTGGTCAACTCTACTTCTGCCTTTTGAAAATCAGAATTATATATATATATATATATATATAAATATATACACACATACATATTTGTTTTCCATTTTACATGATTTTAAATTGATCATTAAAATTATTTTTCTAATATTGTCTATACCTTTGTAGTGTTGTAAGTATATAATATAGAAAATCTACATTAATTTAAATTATATATTTTTCTCTATCTCCTCATCTAAGTTGGGATTCAGTTTCCCTTTAATAATGTAAGGTCTAACATAAAAAACCTAAAGAACATTCTTCTAGGTAGAGATGAAAGCAGCATAGTATTGATAATCATAAATGGTTTATTTTTACCAATATTTGATTTTTTTACAACAACTTCATGGAATAACCATGAAAGAAACAGCTATCCATCTGTCTATTTATCTTTCTATTATCTGTCTATCCATCTATCTATCTTTCTATTATTTATCTGTCTATCTATCTATCATCTATCTATCTATAAAGCTGAGGTGGAGAAGTTAACCAAATTGATTTAGATAATATAAAGTGTAGAGCATCACATCATGAACTCAAATCCATGCCACACTTACAATATTGTTTTATTGTTTGGGTGACTTAAAAAATACTGGTTGCAGAAAAGGATATATAAACTTCATATTCTATTAAGCAATTTTCTTTCATTTAAGTTATATATACCTCAATAAATGGAGTCACTTTTTCCTTTCTTTTTCTTTTTAATGTCACTTTAAAAGCTTTAGTTCTTTTAAAAAAATCACATGGGTCATTATCAATGCTTTTTGCAAGCATCAGCTCTTTCTGGGTTTTAATTTGATATAATTCATTAGTCTTCCTGACACATTGTACAGGTTTGCACCACTCTTTGAAACTGCCCTTGATTGAGAAACCTCCTTCTTCACGTTTTTTGACTTATTCTTCTAAAATCTGAGCTCTCCAGTCATTTGGGAGATTTACCCTCACTGGTGACTTGAAGTGTCTTCTTATCTTCTTTGCTAAAAAACCTTCTTATTAAAAACTCAGAACTCATTGTGAGCCTTCTCTTCTTCCTGAATCCTGTTGCCTTTTATACATTTTACTAGCACAATTGAACTAAAGAATAGAAACATGTATTTTTCATGGGAAATTTTCTCTTGATCCTTTTATTGCCTTTGAAAATGGAAAGAAAAGAATGAGAAAGAAAAGAAATGAATAGCAAAGTAAAGAAAGTATTCTTTTAAGAAGCCTATAGTTAACGATTATGGATATACTATCAATTTCTTATTAAGTTCTATTTACGGTATACTGCATATACATGGTCACATTTTAGCTTTTCATATTTGAGTAAATAGACCAGAACATTAAATGTGCCACTTTCCCCAGAGCAGTGGAAAGCTCAATTCCGTATTACCAGTGTTCTTTTGCAATCAGACTTCTAGATTTGCGTTGCACCAGGTGACATATGATGTAAGATTCAGCAGGTGGAAGCGAAGTGCAGGGAACCTACTTCTGTTCCAACTGGAAGCGACGTTTGGAGGTCTAAGCACGATTATTACTTTCTGTCTGGATTAACGTCCTGTGTCTAGTTACCGGCTTGTAAAACTGAAAGAGCACTGTGATCTTAGCAGTTTAATTACATGGTACAGCGGACACCTCATGTTTCACGCCTGTGTCTCAGGAATTCCAAGCAGTGAACTTGGATCAGTGAATTGAGTGATCGGCGGTCTCTACTGCTCACCCTCCAGCTACCCTGCCCCTTCATAAGCATCTAATTTCCAATATTCAATTGCTTTCTGTTTAAAAATCTTAGTTTCTACATTTTGCTCTGAACACCGGCATTCAATGAGTTTTCAAACTCAGCAATTATTACTATTTATTTCGAGAAACTCTGTTCTGTTCTTTTCAAATGCATTCTCCTTTTCCCAGATGTTCAATCCTTTTTCTTAGGAATTCTTTTTATATTAACATACAAAGTTATTTTTAAAACAAGCTGTATTATCATCTAAAATAGTTTCATTTATTTTACAGGTAGCATGCTCCTTCATTTCTGCGGCTGCTTTCTCTGGTTTCCCTTCTGGGTGTGCTGAGATGGAGAGCAGCGGAGTGGAGCGGAGGGGGGCGCGCGGGGCGGAGGGGGGCGCGCGGGGCGGAGGGGGGCGCGCGGGGCGGAGGGGGGCGCGCGGAGCGGAGGGGGGCGCGCGGAGTGGCACGTCCTCGTGGTCCTCAGGAGGTCATGGGTGAGTTCTGCAGGGCCGCTCAGGAGCGTCTCACTGCACAATCCCACAACAGGTGGCTCTGCTCAGGGGCCCTGTCTTCCAGGTCCCCTCAGCTCCAGTCTCCACTCTGTTCTGGGAAGCCTGCCCACTGCAGGCTCCTTTTTAGGATATGCTGGCTCTAGCGACACGGTTTAGGTCTCCTGGTTCACGGAGAGCTCTGCGTGGTCACGTGGAAACAGTCCAGACCACTCTGCGACTGTCCCGTTGGCATCTTGCAATCTTGCTCCAACTTTCGTGCCCGTCTGCCCACACCGGCCGCAGGGGTGAGTCAGCGAAACTGGGAGGCTAGCAGACTTTGGCAGTGACAGGAGACCCTGGACTTCTCATTGTGCACACATGGCGGTTTTCTGGAATTCCGCTTGCGTGTTTTGAGGAGGGTCAGAGCAAAGCGCCTCTTCAGACAGAAGAGAAAGACGCAGCCCCTGCCCGCAGCAGGTGCGCGGCTCTGCTCGGCCCTGCCTCCCCCTGCTCTGCTGCGCCCGGCGGCTGTGGTGGGAGGATGCCCAGGCCACTCTTATTAAACACTCTAGCACTTTCTAGAATTTTCATTACAGAATGACTTTTACCCTCCGTTTCGCACTTTGCGGTTGCTTTCACAGGGTTCATCTTCACAGCGCTGAGCATTTTTTTTCCGTGTAAATCCCATGAGAATGGTCACCCTGGCAGGTTTTGCATTTGTTTTGCTAGGTACATTCCCTAATTTTTAAAATTAATTTTTCAGCCTGGAGTTTTAACTCACATGGATACGCATTTAGTTTCTCCACTTGAGGGAGGCTCCAGACTGTGATTTTCTTAAAGGCAGTTTTAATTTATTATTTATTTTCACTCAGAACCTAGACAGTCAGACACATTCTCCTGTATTGGTACGGAGACTATTTCCCCCTGTCACCATCGTGCTGAAAGTATCGCCTTCTGAAGTCCTGGATTAATGCAGGTGCTGCAGGACAGGCCAGCCCCCAAATGGAGGCTCAGTCCCCAGGGCTCTTGGCTTAGCTCCGAAATAATTCAAAGGCACCCCGAAAGAACTCAAAGGTGAGCCAATGGTGTTCAGCAGGTGCTTTGATTGGAGCGGCCCTGGGCAGCCCCAGCAGAGGCATCGCAGGGCTACCCCACAGGCAGTGCGTCCACGTAGCCACTCAGAGGGGTCTGCGCTCATATTTATACTCACTGTTAACTATTTGCAAATTAAGCGGCGGTTATGAGAAATGTCTAGGACCCCAGCAGCAGGGCTGTGTCCAAGGAAGCGGGTGGGAACTTTCAGGTGTTGCCATGGCAATGGTGAACTGACATGGCACCCTGGTGGGCGTGTTTTATGGAAAGCTGCCTCATCTGGGACCGGTTCTAGCTAGTCTTCAATTTAGTCCAGTGTCCCAGCCCCACCTCCAGAGGCGAGTCCTGCCTCCTCCCTCACAGGGTCTTGGGCTTCAGTTCCAATCTCACCACCAAATCTTCAGAAATATTAAAATATATGGAATGGCTCTTCTGTGAGAGGCATGGTTCCCCTATGGTCCCAGGGCTCCGTTCCTTGTCTCTTCAATAATAAAACACCAGCCCTTGAGTTTGTATTCCCAACAAGCTACCCTGTCCATCCGGTACCCGTCCCTGCTCAGAGCATCTGCAGCATTTTGCCTTTAATTATGAAACATCAGGGATTTCTCTTTTTGTCTTTTGT
>NW_016107898.1:465597-477093 GCF_001604975.1 Cebus imitator | reverse complement strand
GAACACTAAAATGTTTTATTTAAAAGCACAGGAAGGTTTAAGGTAACTTAGCCTGCCATTTTAAGATCCAGAAATCATTATTTCTTTGCCATTGCATTCTCATATGCATATTTGAAATGAAAGATGGGCATCCATGATGTAATTAGCAAATGTTAATATGATAAATTATTATTAACTTTGAGTTTTAAATTCTAATATAGGGGTAACCCAGAAATTCAAACACAGAGGATATTGCTGTTCTTCCATATGTGAATAAAGATTTTACTCTGAGAATTAATAATATAAACAAGATTATATTAATATACTTACCTAAATAAATAAAACAACTGTTTGTAGAAGTATTTAGATGACCCTATTTATGTAAAAAGGGTGGTATGTTAATTACTTATCATTCTTATCTCTTTATTAAAGCTTGTCTAAAAAATTAGGAATTAGGAAAACATTTTATTTTATCATGTCTTGATTTTATATATATAATATTACAGATCTTTGAAAAATTATCTAACTCAAATGTTCATTGATTCTATTTTCTTCTTCAATTAGCCTGAATTTATTGGTGATTAAGAAAAATAAAATACAAAGTCTTAATTATGTGTATATATATATATATGTATATACACACACACACACAGACACATATACCTATGTATATAAATATATTTTTAATATAAGGAAGACTTTTCCCCTGTCCTAAGTTGTATTTTAAAAGCAATATTTTGGCTGACAAGCTTCGTTCTCCCTAAGGTGCCCTTTCTTCTGCTGACTCTCTACCTCCCATCCTTTATCACCCGTTATCTCCCTACATCCACTTGGGAACGTTTCAGAAAGCTATTAACTAACTTTTAAAACTTTGATATTATGTAATATTGATTGAGTTAAATAAGATTTATGCAGACATTTCCATTGCATTTTAAATCCCTGACCCCAGCATTAATTTGAAGTTCCTTATCATTGAAAGAGCCTCAGTATTGATACGGAAATAGAATGCCAAGTTCCCAGGTCTTCTGCCTCCTGCCGTCCTTCTTTCAAAAGCCTGAGTGGCCCCAGTTCTGCTTTGCAAACAAAGATGAAGTTGGTACAAGGTCACACTGAAGCATGTAGCCTGGTTTGCACCTTAGCGGTCACAGCTCACTGATTCATTGATAAGGCGAAATACATTATTAGTAAAATAAAAGCCAAGACTACCTCTCCTACCGCCATAAATAAAGTATATGATTAGTGTAATATTATTTCTTTTTTGTTGGAAAAGGGAATTTTAATTTTTGTAGTAACAGTTAAAAATTTAATACCTTCATTTTGTGGATACGAAAAAAGTTTTGTGAAGTTAAGTAATCTCATCAACTTATGGTGATAGAATTCATGGAACTGAGGTCACTGCACGCCTAAATGAATGTTCAATCTTGTTATTCTAGCTCAATGAGTGAATATGTTCATTCATTCCATTCAAGATATGAAAAAACCATACACGAGCATCTTTCTTCTGAAATATTTAAATTCTAGCTAGAGTATACTGACGTAAAATAACTAGTGATACACACCTGTATTTGTTGAAATCTTTGGGGCAAGCATGATTACAGAAGATTTCAGCAAGAAGATAGGAGCTTTGATATATTTACATTAACAAGTGACGAGGAAAGGGAAATGGAGCTAGAAATTCAGGAGCTGGAAAACTGAAGTGTTAAACAATGTATGAGCTACTGCACCACAGTGAAGAGCCAGGCTTTGCCATTGTTGCAAATTCCAGACGCGCAGACCTCTGTCCTGGAGCGCACGGAGGACGGGCAGCCGTCACTGGAACCTGTTTACTGTCTCTTTACACCTAATGCTTTGCTACGGTTTTATGGAATCCAAGCACTTTCTAATGACAATGTATACAAATGTTACTGTTGATAGACACACTGTGAATAAAAAGAAATGTTTCTACAATTCTGACCAACACACACACACACACACACACACACACACGAATTGAATTGCTGGTTCAGGAAGGCAGATTGAACTGTACTTAAATATTAACCTAACACAAGGAATCTAAGGTAGGCAGCAAACATATGTGGGGTATAAACCAATTTCTGTAGATAAAGACATGGGTAGGTAAAGGATTCTGAAGTCACGCCTCTCAAAGTATTCCTGGAGAAGGACTACTTTTATTTTGTTTAAATGTATGTTTTCTTTTATTTTTACTTTACAATCTCTTGCAGATCAACACTTTTGTACAATATAATAACATGGAAATAGTGGAAGAATAAAATGACATAAAAATTCAGGAGCAACATTTTTATTATTACATTCAACAGACATACAATTACTCTGTGAAATTGCTACAGAAAATTCTCAGTTGTTTTCCTGGCTGTCTGGCCTCATCCCATCCTAGGACAATAACCCATGGTTGTGAACCTGTGGACCTTATCTGAGCATCATCGGTTGCAAGTATGCGGAGAAGAAGATGTGAGAAGAGGAACTGTTTACTTGCAGAGACCTGGAGTGTGTGTGACGCAAGCACGGACACAGGGCGTGCTGGGTACGCCGAAGCTGTGCTCCTCTTACTGTTTCCCGTTGTATCAGTGCAGGCTACACCTGGGACAACGTACTGCACTCTAACTCATGGTTTTGACTGCTTGATCACCTTATGTGTAAGTATGGGACCATTTTTAACATAATCATAGCTGAATTCCATCCAAAATATTAATAATGTACAAATATCTATTTTTCTGAATTTATAGCTTTGGGATTAAACAATGATTGATGAATAGTTTGGGAATTTTGATTTTATAAATCAGAGAGAAGATGGGCAGAATTTGGTCTTCCTACTGACTAGCTGTAAAAGTATTTGATAACTAAAATTAATTTGATATTTTAAAATGAAATAATGTGATAAAAAGATAAACTAGTTTAATAGAAAACACATCTTTCTGGATGTCCTAAAGTTATAAGAATAATTTTTCTAATTAAATGTGATAATAAAAATTAAAATAAAATAAATGTGACAATATACCTGCCAAAGCATATTGCAAAATATATTTATTGATAATACTATTAAAACATAAGTTTTATGTTGTAATAAACATGAAGTTGTAATAAATTTAAGAGTCTAAGTTGTAATAAATTCAAAAAGTAATAACAGTTTTGTTTTTAAGCATTCTATAGTTAAGAGTATTGGCTAATTCAACCTGAAACTCTCCTACTGAATAAAGTTGTGAAGCTCATTAGAGAATGTGCAAAGCAGAACTCAGAACGTTAGATCATGCATTTGATGTCCCTTTAATGTAAATTGGATGGTCACAGAAAAGTACTTTCATCTATACCATACGTCAAATACATCAATCAAATCAGCCAAATCATATACATCAATTAAAATTTTTTCAACTTTTGTATTACTTTTTCATGCTTAATATTCAATTACAAATTTTCAATTATTTATTTTTATAATGTGGAGCCATTTTGTACTCCATAATATCTGGAATTTCCTTGTCAAATCGTTTTAAGTGGTGTTGGGAATCACCTAAATTTGAAAGGAAAGGCAGCATGCATATGAACACCTATAAAACACTCTGGACCTCCACAGCGCACGGGTGCGCGCACGCGCACACACACACACACACACACACACACACTCAGAATAATGAGTTTGAGAATTCTTGTTGTAATGTATCAGTGGTGATATCAGGATCTTTTCTGCATTGTGACACTGGAAGGTCTATAATAACTACTGAATAAAATACAGAGCTGGTTATTTGCTGTTAATAGGATTCTACTTTTGGGAAACACTCTGGGAGATTTAGAATAGGCCACAAAGAAAGACAGATTGACACAAATTGGATTCAGCTACTAGTTACATATGAATTTATGGGAACAATAAAACGTTAAGTTATTTTCGACAGGTTTAGAGGATTGAAACCAGGGAGATCCAAGGCAAAGGCCATATAAAACACTAACTCAGAGGCTCAGCAATCACAAACAACAACAGAAAAACGGGAAATTACTAAAGAAAATTGCAGTCATTTGGGGTATTGTGTTTTTCTAAAAGACATATGAATATGGAGTTTCACAGACTGGCCTTGCAGGAAAACTAACATTTTACATAAAGGAAACTCAACACACGTTTTTACGTGAAGGAAACTACTTGTTTCACTGTCATTTTTATTCTTAATTAACTGACTACATAATTATATTTGATAATACGTTTTAAAAAGATACACTTATGATTTTGCCATCATCTGAGCAAAACTACGTCTTTTAATCTAAACTCTTAGATTATGGAAATTTTGGAATTAAGAACTACTGAAAAAGGAAACACATTAGTTAAGGGCCTACTGTGCTCTTATCAGTTTGCATGACTTGTCTTAGGGAAAGAAGCAAAACTCACTTATTATTCTTAGTTTACAGATGCAGAAACTCAAGCTCAGAGGTTGAGTGACTCACATAATTACATATTTTCAGAAACAGAATTCAAATCCAGTTTGGTCGACTCACAAATCTCCTGTTTTTTCCACTAGCGTGAACAAAAAAACTTTTTATGACTTAATTTTCTAAGTTGTTTACACAAAAATAAAATTAGGAATATACAGTCATTGTTAAGAAAGTCAATTATTTTTAATGATCACAGACAAAGCCTTTCCACGGATTCTAGTCTTAGCAGAGAGGCTGACCCCATCCCGCTGAAGAGGGCAGGACGTTCACGGCGGCAGTTTTGGAGCACCTGTGCAATGATTTTTATGAATTTATCCCCCTTGCTTTCATTTGTACTTTTTTCTAATCAAATTTTCTAGCATTGGCACCACAGTCCAGCCTTATAGTTGGCAATTTCTTTGTGATGTCAAGTTCTGGAGTCAAAATCACAGAACATACAACACCATCAGACAGAATAAATTAGAGTCATTGCCCAGACTACATCCAATTCCAGAAAATCCATTTAAAGTGTTCTATTGATTAAGTTTACTTTCTATAGTACACAATTTGCAGAAATAACATGCTGGACCCTCTAAGTAGGCTTCATTATTCTTTATGGATTAGGAATCGGGAATCAGGATGCAAGTAAATTTCCCGAAGCTCAAACCGTTTCCCTGTAGTGTTGCTGGGTATTATAACCCAATGTGTCTCATTTTCAAGGGGAGTCTCTGCACTGGCTCCTAAAGGTCACTCTAAACATTAATCAGTTGTTTTATGTTGGAGCTCTTCAAGTGAACATTGGAAGCTTCTGTAGAGTCAGACCCATTTCTTGGCATTTTTCCAATGGTCCGGATGTTCTTTACGCGGCATGAAAGGATTAATCAATGCCCATCTTCAAATGCTTCAACACAGCTTGGTGATCTTATAAAATACAGACCTATGATAGCTATATTCATGCCCTGTTGTTTAACAACTGACAGCCATATCCACATCTCTGCCTTATTTTTTAAAGCAAGTTTCATGAAAAACACATTGTTTGAATTCATAGAGCGCCAAACATTTTTATATTTTGTTTTCCACTTTTACTTACCACGCATTAAAAAGTGATATTCTTGTTATAGGAAAGTTGCAAGTAATGGAAAGAACCCATGATATGAAAAAACTACAAACGTAAGATCACACCATGTAAATTTTAGGTAACAAAAAGTATTTCTGAAAAAGAAATTTGAATAAAATTTTGCCATGACAATTGCCATGTGTTAGTGATTGGTAAATTAATGTAAAAAATAATACATATTGGTAAAAAAAAATTATTCATTGCTAAGTTTGAATCAAAAATATTTTGACCTGGTCAGGGATGCTGAGAGCTGTTAGTAGGTTTTTTTTTTTTTTAAATACACTAGAGAAACAGATATTTGCAACTGCTAGTCGTTGCTATGGAAAAAAATATCTTTTAGCTCAATGGTATGAAATTGAATTCTCCATCCACTGCTTTTGCTGCACTAGGCTACTTGAGATTTGGATGTGTCTTCCCCATCCACTGTGTAAATTAAAATAATGTCTTTATTTTTAAGCCACATCATGATTAATCTACATGGCATTTTCTTCCACAGTTAAGGCATTTAGAATCTCCTCTTCCTTTCCCCATTTATGCAAGCCATTAACCAGCGTAAAAGGTTGACTTCCATGACAGATTTCACAGAGACACTGCCACTGAGGCACTTCTCTCCAGAGTATCGGGGAGACCCCTTGGGTCTGCTTGCAGCTTGTGTGGCTCAGAATAGCACGCTGCACTGAAAGTCGCCGCTGTTTTCCTTACGAAGCTCTGGGATCAGTGATGCGAACGACCCCAATTTCTCACCCTTGCCCCCACTTGCCCGCTCTTGCTCAGACCAAGATCTGTGACATTCTACCCAAGGAGCTGTTAGGAGACATGAAGGAAGAGGAGGCCTTGAAAAGCACTTGAGAAATCTTTCCGTCTCTGTCGACCTTTCCCGCGATTCCAAGAATATACCCGGGTTATCGAGGTGGAGGACAGAGCCACTTTCTCCACTCTCCCAGCTCTGACCCCTCTAGACTGGCCCAGCCAGGCCCTGAGGTGCAGAGGGGCAGATGGGAGCACAGACCCACCCGCTGCTCACCAAAGGAGCGCGAGCCTCCAGCCAGCCCGCCTGCACTGGCCCGTGCAGCCACCCACAGGCCGCCAGCTAAGACCAGCCTTCACTTTAGCATGCCACTGATGCTTTTGGACCGTGTGAAGAACTGATGCTCAGTAAACTCTGCAGTTTTATTACCATGTACAAGACCAACGTATTTTTTTCTAACTGTGAATAGTAATCAATTGAATGCATAGAAATGCTTCCTGCAAAAGTTAAAAAGAATTGGAATTTAAAAGGAATAGAAGTAGCATAGTTAATAAAGTGCTGCTTTTTGAAATGCTGTGTGTGTGTGCACCTGTGTAAGTGTGTCATTTGCCTTGCCAGTTAAAATGAGCTTCCCACAGTGGGTCACGGTCAGAAAGCTGAAAACAGCCAGGTGAACCAGCTGGGCTCTATGGATGGACTCTGTTGACCGGCTTGCATGTGGGGAACGCAGATGCTTTGTGGGGTGACAGGAAAACATGGGGAGATGGAGACGCAGGGGAGCTAATGAATTGATCGCCCCTGGAGCTGAGATCACAGGCTCTGCCATCCAGGTCAATGGGACCATCTCCGAGCCCGAAGGACAGCAAAACCTTCAGGAATAATGATTCTATAACTTCAAAGCTACATAGTTTATGGGTTTTTCTAATCAGAAAAGACATCTAGGAAATTGGAATGAAAGTGCTCATAAAATTGCCTTACTTTTTTTGACAAGTAAATCTAAGGTCGGCCTATTGATAGAAAATAATTAAAAGACCAATGACACCCAAGAGTGACACCCGAGTGAGTGTCTCATGTTTTCAGGATCTGCATTCAGACTTGGTTTGGATTCTAGCACACAAAACATATGCCCACGTAACCGAGGAGGGGCAGGCGGCTTAAGCTACTTCATAGACGCTAAATAAAACGTCAGATGCAGAACAGTAGGCTTCTACATCAAATGGAGATCAGAAATCTGCACATGGGTGATCACCCTCTGGCAGTGCTCCAAGCCACTGGCCTGAGCTGGGCCAGTTCCTCCCCATCCTGTGGCCTCAGGGCCCTCACTGCCCACGTGCCTGTCAGTGAGGCTCCTTGTCCGTGGTCAGCAGTATCAAGATCTGAGGAAATGAGAAGGAGCTGGTGATCGCGGTCATATAATTAAATACATTAAACCAAATAAATAGAGCTCAAATCATAATAAAAAGAAAATTGATGGGAGAGGCAAAGGTTGCTTGTCACGTTGGACAGGGCAGTACGATGCTAATGACTTACGTTAACCTACAATTGGACGTTTACAGAACATGTGCATGTGAAGTAAACAGACGGAAACACGCAGCTGTGTGCGGTAACGTGGCATATGTTTCTTCTACATGTGGTTTTGTTACTCTCCTTTTACAAGCGAGCCAAAGACAGCTGAGATAATTGTATTGACTTGAGCGCAGATTAACTGAAAAGCTGGGAATACCAGCGAGAGCCTCTTTAGTTGTCAATACAGTGGTGGCCACTGCCGCAGGTCTCTACACGCCCATCCGTTACTGGATGGTTTTCCTTCCAAAGGAATTGGAGACTGATGGATAAACTCTGAGTTCTAGGCATGTCTTTTTTGTCAGGCTAACACCAACAACAACAAACAGGCAAAATATGGCCACTTACGTCTTGACACATGCTGCCAGTGCAAATGGTCTTGTCAAAAGGAAAGAAAATATTTATGAAAGGTTGTTCTTAATAATTGGAAAATGTTAGGTGCATATACGTGTAAAACATCCATATGACTTCTAATCATAGAAAATGATTAAAACAATTAACTCTGATTAGGTTGTAAGCTTTGAGACTTGGCCTTTGAAGGCTGTGTAAAGCTTTCATTTATGCAAAGACTCATTTATCCTGCATTTCAAAACTCAGACTCCTCACTAATCTTAACCTGATAGATCAATTATCTCCTCCTTCATGAGGGTGTGTAACAAACAGCCAGGAATCTTCAGTGCCAAACAACGTCAAGCACGAATTGTGCTTGCGCCCAGGGACAGCAGCTGGGGGAGCCCTGCTGAAAGTGTCCAGTTCCCTCACTGGCCTGAGGGTCCGCTGGCTATGGACAGACTGGGGAGGACATTCCCTAGGAGGCCGGGTTGGGAGGGGGTGCAGGGATGCTGGCACCTCTCATTCTCCAAGGCTGGGCGTTTCCCATAGCAACAGCAGCACAGAGTGCAAGAGAGAGCAAGGGAAACACCACCGCCCTCAGCCGAGGCTTGGACCGGCTCACTGCTGTGTATACCACATTCACCATCAAAACACCACCGCCCTCAGCCGAGGCTTGGACCGGCCCACTGCTGTGTATATCACTTTCACCGTCCAACAACAGACAGGGCAAGCCAGTTTCAAAGAACTGGAAAACAGAACCCACATCCTCAGAGGAAACGGGGAGTTATTTGGCACTGTGGTTACAAGCTGGGGTGAGGAATGGGGCCTTCAATTCAGCGATCCACCCCTTTGGTCGCGGATCGGGAAGAATATTCTGCCTTCATCGTGACCCATGGAGACCTGAACGTGGGTCCTGACGTTGCCTTTGAGCATAAAAATTTAAAAAATAGAAATAAATTTGTGAAGGTTAAGCACTACTAGCTTCCCAGATTTAACAGTTAAAATGGTACACTTAGTCTATTTTTTCTGATTATGAAAACTATACACATTCATTATAAAATAGTTGGAAAAATTTTTAGTTTCTGAAGATCCTAAATGTTATGGTTAAGAGTATAAACAAAAGACACTCTAAAAATGTTCTATGCATGGTTAAAAAGTAGCCTAAAAATTTTAAGTTGCATTGTACATTAAAGTTAATATTTAAAAGAGAAAAATTATTTGCCTAAATCCTGACAAATATTCTTCCATCTGACAACTCCTTTGCGATAATACGTCTGAATGTACATGTATGCTACCATAAAAGATTCTATGGGGAAATCAGACCATGGAATTATGTGAGAAGTTAAAAGTGCTTCCTACCATCAGCCACAAGTACACTCCGTTCTCTGATAGAGATCACCATCATGTAATGTAGTAACACACTTGGCAGTTCTGGATTTTATAATTCACTTATGAAAAGGAAGAGTGTCTTCTGTATGGAACCAGAAAAATAACCTGATGCTATTCTTGGCTTAGCTTTTTAAACAGGTAGAAGCATTTTTAGAAAGGTAGCATGAAATTAATACATTCCTAATATAGAACAAGCCACAGAACATTATGCAGATTTTTGGCTTTGTTGTTGCCATTATTTCTTCAATTTTGATAAGGCCACATTTAATGCCATAATCATGATGATTATAATACTGGCTCTGATAATGCCTGGCGATTCTCCAGGATTTTTTTTAACCCATTTTGATGCTTTCCTATTGATTGTTTCTTCATTGAAGGAAGACGCCAAGCATGGGAAGCACATTTGCAAATGGTACCGTGAAAAGTGAAATGAAATGCCCCTGTGCTTTCTGCGGCCCATTCTGCAATGTATTATAACCTTCGTCATTAAAATGTATATATATTTTTATTTTCTACCTATCTAGTTATAGCCTAATTGAAGAAGAAAACGGTTAAAACCTGATTGTTAGCTAAGTTTACGGAAAAGAAACGAACTGTTTTCTTTGGACAGAAAAAGAAACATATTCAGTGGACAGACTTTAGGTGAATGGAAATTAGTCCTGATATATTTTGAAATAGCTCTTTATTTTCCATTTATTTATAACGCAGCTTGCATTCGCCGGCAGGAAGGTGGATGGGGAAGCCGTGCGTGCGTGGCGCACTGTGGATCTAACAGCGAGCGTGCTGTGAAGATTAATGAGTTAGTGCTGGGAAGCCTCTTGGGACAGAGCCGGCAAACGGGGCATGTGTTACACACGTCGGCTGTGGTGACACATTCTGGTGTAAATACACGTTGGAGAAAATTTTTAATACATAGATTAAGACTCTGGTTTTCAGGTTAATATTGTAGCCGTTATGTTCTTTACCATGGGTTTTATCACTACAAAATGATATTGCCCTTTTTATAATTTTGGGGCCACAGGGTTGAATTAAAAGCTTTGATTCACAGCTGGGATGCTTTGATTCACTAGCTGCTTCAATGGCGCGATTCCTCAAGCTCCCCTTGCTGTGTTGCTGGCCAGGTGACCTTGCGGTCCCTTAAATTGAACCTTTGCAGTCTCCTCCTTGTTTTTGAATTTGGCCCCATATAATGGCTTGCTTTGCCGACACCACCCAGCAGAGGGGAGATGTCCTCATTCCCGGTCTGGGTCTCTGGAGGCTGCCTGGTTGCCTTAGGATCTGTCTCTGTTTCTGCTGCCATGTCCCAGGAGCCTGGGGAGGCCTTCTGGAGCAGAAGAGATGAGAATGGAGCAGAACATGGCTGCCTGTCTTTAAGGTCAGTCTAGGTCAAGAGCCAGCCCAACCTAGACATATGAATGAGCCCAGCCCAGACCAGAAGGACCCCCCAACCTTGCCAGTCACTGACCCTCCAACTCATGCACTAAGTAAACGCCTACTGTTTAAGGCCACTGAATCTTGGGATCGTTTGCAGTGAAGCACCATCAAGACAAATATGAAACTAAAACCATAGCACAATCAAGAGTGAATATATTTATAACCACCAGTGGTGCTGATATAAAATGTTATTAGCATTGTTTAGGTAAGGACATAGGAATGAGAACATACTAGTATATAAGAAACATGCATAGTGCTTTATGCAGATAAGTTAAAAAACAGATCACTTTGGGAGGCCGAGGAGGGCAGATCACCTGAGATCGGGAGTTTGAGACCAGCCTGGCAAACATGGTGAAACCCCAGCTCTACTAAAAGTACAAAAATTAGCCAAGCATGGTCACAGGTGCCTGTAATCCCAGCTACATGAGAGGCTGAGACAGGAGAATGGCTTGAACCTGGGTGGCAGAGGTTGCAGTGAACCAAGATGGTGCCACTGCACTCCAGCCTGAGGGACAGAGCAAGA
>NW_016107898.1:430481-465587 GCF_001604975.1 Cebus imitator | reverse complement strand
AAAAAAAAAAAAAAAAAGAAAAGAAACAGGCAAGTCTAGACAGGTTCTGTAAGCATTCAGGAAGTCAAACCTGACTTTCCGTGTGTGAGTAGGTAAGAAGATTTAACACATGACTAAGCCGGAAGATGTGCATGGGTAGGAGCTTATGAAGCACATTAAATTGCTTTATTCTCCTTTGGTATTTCAGAGCATCATATTCTCAGGAGAACTGCTACAAGTTCCCTTTTTGGAATACATATGAGATCTGCTTCGGCAAGACTCAAGGATAAAAAGAAAAGAAGAAAAAAGTATCATAGTCAATTTTTCTAAAATTTTGCATAGTTCTTTTACTCATTCCAAGAAGGGGGAAAAAAAAAAGAAAAAAGAAAAAGAGCAAAAGACTAATATCTTCTTAGCCCTGCATTTTCCGCTTGATTGATAAACCAAATTTTCTATTTGAGTTAATTCTGCAAAATGTTAATAACACCACGACCTGATTTAGATAAGACTAATCATTCAAGGAAAGTCCAGCCGACTGACCATTTCTCCCAGTGAATCTTGCATGATTTGAATTCCAATCTTTTAGAAACCCCATTCTGAAGTAGAACTTATGCTTCTTGATGAACCAGCCAGTGAGTGAGGTTTACTTTTTTTTTTAGACTAGGGAAGAATTTCTCACTATAAGTGCCATTTGCTGACAGGCAACATCAACTAAGATAAACGTTGTCTGACCAGCTGCACTACAGAACAAATCAGTGAAATGTTTTATTTATTTAGTAGACATTCAGAGTCCATATCGTTTCCTTTTGCTCGTGTAACTGTAAATCTTAGAGAAGAGGGTACAACAATGTTCTTGTCAAGTTGCTGCCTGCAGGTGAGCTCCACGGAGCCTGTATAACCCTAATCATAATACAAGCCTTTGACACAGACAGAAAGTGGGGGACCCAGGATCTGCCCTTGTGCAAGGTTTCAACACCACATGGGAGCAGACTCACTTTTTCCAATTATAAATTAAGTAAGCATATTTTAATTAAAGTCTCACACCTTACGTTAAGGCAATTGTCATATTTTATTAAAGTTTCTGAAATTATAAACCTTCATTCATTGAGAAACTCAGATGTGTGTACATCAAATAAATCCCATTTCATATGGGGAACACAAAAAAGGATAACACTCTGGCCATTGCAGGAACCAAGCCAATGAAATGTTAAAATGATACATTTGCAGGATTTGGTTTTGCTTTTGAAATGGAGACTCATTCTGGTGCCCAGACTGGAGTGAAGTGATAAATTGTTGGCTCACTGCAACCTCAATCTCCCAGATTCTCCACCCATATCATTCTCCAAGGAAATGTTACGGACTCTGAATGTCTACTAGATAAATAAAATATTTCACTGGTTTGTTCTGTAATACAGCTGGTCAGACAACATTTATTGCCTTTAATTCATGCTTATCTTAATTAATGTTGTCTGTCAGCAAATGGCATTTATAGGTAAGAAATTCTTCCCTAGCCTAAAAAAAAAAAAAGTGATTCTCCACCTTCAGCCTCCTGAGTAACTGGGACTACGGGTTGTGTGCCACCATACCTGACTAATTTTTTTGTATTTTTAATAGAGACAGGGTTTCACCATGTGGGCCAGGCTGGTCTTGAACTCCTGACCTCAAGTGCTCTGCCCAACTTGGCTTCCCAAAGTACTGGGATTACAGTCTTGAGCAACCCTCTCCAGCCATTTACAGGATTTTTATAATTGATATCCTGATGGAAAATGACCTACTAATCTGGTATTTATGGTGTTGGTGTTGAGGTTCATGCTTCTAGAAAGGAAGTCTGAATGAAAATGCTAAAATTCATGGAGGAGTTGGCTGATCGTTCACTGCCTGATTCTGCTTTTCCTAAGTGGCAACTATAGCAACAGGGCCCAACTCCTGGGCCTTCCTTTCCCATTTGCCCAGAAATAGTCTGGATTCTTGAGGACCGAATCCTTCATTTTGGTGATGAGCTCCTCTGCAGTCTCCTGGGCACTGAAGTAGACAAATGCGTAATCCCCGAACCAATTTCATGGTGTAGTCTCTTCCAGGGCAGTCTTCTCCAGGGTAGAAAATGTATCACAAAATGCCTTGAAGTCAATTCATTTGTTTACAAATGAAGGTATCTCTAAATCCAACACTTTCCCCAGAAGGAGTCTCGCTATTACATTGTCTATATTGACATTCATTTTGCAAGAAATATTTAATTAAAATATAACAAAAACCATTTGATTTCTGTCTTTCACATTGCTAGTTAAAATAATCAATTAAAAAACTGGATCAAAGAAAACGTACATTTCGGATAAAGGCAAAGCTTAGAAACACATGTTTCATTACACAAACTGATTTAACTCAATTCAGAAAAAGTGAAGCCTTTTTTTTTGTCTTAGACAAGGTATTCCTAAAGTTAATATAAAAAAAGTAAAATTCATAATCAGTCCAAAAGTTTCTGGCAAATAAAAATAATGAAAATATTTTAACTGCATGGTAGGTAAAAGCATTTTATAAAGAGACTGGGATTAAACGAGTTTGGCATTAGAGGCTGAATAGATACACGAATAGAGTCCACAAATAGACACAAATGTGCTATGAGGTGAAAACTGCATTAGGCGGAAAACAGACTGATCATTCAAACGCTGGCATGTCTGCTGTTGCCATTGCAGGGTATTATCTCACTAAATAAAGCTTAGCGCATTATCTCATACCGGTGGCAAACAATTTCTAGATGAGTAAAAGATTGAAAAATGAAATTAAAGCAGGAAAATAGTATGTAAAATGTGGGTTTATTTTAAATAAAGACAAACCCCAGAAGTTACAGATTAAAGGTACACGACTATATGTATAATGTGCAACTCTTTAAAAATGATGATTTAATATGCAGATATGCTTCTGTGTTCATAAAAGAATCCTGGAAAGACCTATGAGAGCTGGACCAGTTGACCCTTTGGCAGGTAGAATGGGGTGAAGGACAAGTGATATTAGAAATATAAATTCACTACATACTTTTGTGTGACTTAGGTGTTTTATCGTGTGTGTGTACTGTGTTAAAAAGTAAATAAAAGACAATTAGCAAATTTCCAAAGGAGAATTTGTTTCCTGTAAGGCATTGAAGGAACGTAGGAGTGGTCACTCCCTTCTTCACAACAAGGAGAAACCTGAACTGAAAAGTCAACGATTCTTCTTAGATCTTGTAGAAAAATGACATCAAAGGGCAAATGCTTCCCCCGACCATGGAGAGACAAGCAGGTGCGTAAAGACAGCTGCAACTTACTGAGGTAAAATCCTCTGTGGGAACCACAGCTATGCAGGGAGACCTAAACTGCAGTCGGTGAGTTTCTGGAGACTCTGAGTGGATAAGTCAGATGGATAAAATCTCGAGGGGACACTGTATTGGGGTGGAAATCCCATATTTTTGCAAGTTTTACCTCCGGAAGCTCAACCAGGTTCTGGCAGTGAAAACCAGAGAAAAATTCTGGGAGAAAAAAACCATTTTGAAATATGCCACGGTACTCTCTTTTTCTTAATTAATTTGCCATCAGGAGAAACTCTTAAATCAAGCCTAACCTCATGGAGTATTATCAGAGCCTACCTGACCTGGGAGAAGGGAAACAAATACCCAGCACCAGCCCACTGTAGGCAACCTGTCCCAGCGAAGCAGGAAAAAACTGAAACCTTGGCAAACACGTGTGAAGGTCACTACTCACAGGCCAGTCGAAAGCTTCCTCTCCGCCCACACCTCCCACCTCATCAGTGGGGCCCCCCCTTCCGTAACTGCCCTCTGTATCTTTTTTTCCATATCACTCATGTATTGGTCAGAGTCAGTACCGTGTTCATCTAAGCTGGGCGCACTAGGACGTTTGTCAAACTTCACGTTATGATTTGGCCCAGGGCCTTCCCCGCCCTTTTCTATATTCTAGTATTAAGAGCGAACGCTTTGGTTAGATTCAGGATTGTCTGAACATAAACTGATTCACAGGCAAGGCTACTAGCTTCCCATCTCATCACATTATTTTCCACAGTTTCTGATTGTCCCATTTTAGTGATGCCAAAGTTAAATCAGCGTGCTCAGCCTCATACTCCCAGCGGAAAGCTTCGCACCAAAATTTTGCTTAATGGTCTTAGCAGCTATCGGTGATAGTTTCTTTTAAAAAAGATTTCATCGGGGATTGTAAAATTGTGATGTTCTGATACTGTTGGTCCTTCTATAATTAATTGGAATTTGTCTATAGTGAAGGACTTCATTTCCCACCACCGACAGAGCTCAGAGAAGGCGGGATGTCTATTAGCTTTTCTCTCTGTTTGTCAACTGTAAGAAAAATGATTCAGTTCCCTTACACCTAACACATCTTATACCTCATGTAAACTAGAACTGCTTGTGCAGAATTATACTATGTTTTTATTTTATAATTAAAGTATTTTTAATACTTCTATCTTCTTCCCGCTTATTGATTTCATTTTCATATGAATGTGTATATTAATATTTTTCTATGTGATTATATTTTATAAAGAACCAGCTTTTTTAGTTATATGTTTTCTTACAACTTTACATTTTTAAAATATATGAACTATTTGTTTCAAAAATTTTATTTTCCTGTTTTCTTTATGCATCTTTTACATAAACTTTTAAATTTTAGAACCATTTTTAAGAGAACCAGTGGAATAGATTCCTATATACCTTACCTTCTGTTTCCTTACATTAGTAAGATAATTCTTTACATTAGTATGGCACTTTTGATATGAATAAAAAATCAATATGGACACGTCATTGTTACCTAAAGTGCATACCGTATTGAGGTGACTTCATTGCACACCTAATGGCCTTTTGCCACTCTGGGATCCTGTCTGTATCTGTGATGCGACCTTAGGCTCGCCTTGTCTGAGGCAGCTTCTCAGACCTGTCTTTGATGACCTCGTCATATTTGAGGAGGACTGTTCAGGTGTTTAATACAATGTCCCTCACCTCGTATTAGTGTGATGTTTTTATGACTAGATTGGGCTTGTGTGTTTTGGAGAGAGAAACCAGAGAGTTAAAATACCATTTGCTTTTGTGTGTGTGTATGTAACACCACATCAACAGAACAGACTACAAATACTGTGTTTTGCTTGTTTTTTGTTGCTGTTGTTGCTGTTGTTTTGAGAACGCCCTTCTTTTCTGGCATTACAAGATACTCTGGAATTATCTTATATTTTTTCTACTTCATTCCTAGAATCAGCCATTCCTTGAAGGAGTCCTGGTTCGTTTTATAGGAGAATGGTCTTAGAAGCCAAGATGGGTGTTAAGTGTGTTTGCTGCTACTGGGGTATTGTTACCAATGGGTGCTTTGTTTTTGATTTAACATATTTTTGAACTTAAGAAATATGCATTGAGATGACGGCTTAGATTGTTTTTGTTGCATAAAAATATTTGAAGCTAGAAAATATTTCTGTTGCTGTGTAACAAATTACCGTAACCTTATGGCTTACAACAGCATCCATTTATTGCCTTACTGTTTTGGAGCTCAGAAGTCCTAAGTGGGTATCACTGGGATGAAATGAGAGTATCGGCAAGGCTGTTCCCCCTGCAGGTGACAGGCAAGAATCTGCTGGCATGCCTTCTCCAGCTTCTGTGAGGTTAGTGCAGAAGTAATTGTTCTTCTTGATGCATTAAAATGGCAAGAACTGCAATTACTTTTGTACCAGCCTAATAAAAGTCACCAGCATTCCTGGGCTCAAATCCCCTTCTCCGATCTTCAAAGCCAGCGATGTCGGTTCAAGTCCTCAAGATGCCACCTCTCTGGTTCTGTCTTTTGATTTTCTCTTCCACTTTAAGGACCCTGTTCCTGACATTAGGCCACCTGGATGATACAGAACAGTTTCCCCTTCTTACAGTCAGATGCTTAGCAAACAATGTCGTCTGCAACCTGAATTTCTGTTTGACATGTTTCCTAACATAGGGGTAGGTTTTAGGAATTCTTTCAATGAACATATTTTTCGTAGCCATAACATGCCTGCCATAACTATGTTGGGCATACATTGATATATAGAGTCTTTTCATTATTTTTAAAATACATTGATATTATTGTTTTGATTTCTTTGACCAAACAGTCATTTTGGATCTTTTAAAAACTTGCTTGTATTCATTAAAAAAACTCTCTTATTAAAGAGTTGCAATTAATTTCCAGATTTGTTAAAATATGATCAGCAAAAAATTGATTTTTCAGTTTGTGAAAACCTGGATAGGTTTTATTAGAGCCTAGTATAGAATGAATTATTAATGGTTGCTTTAAACATACTTTCTACCTAGGAACAACTTTTAATAGCCTTAAACATATTTTTATTGTTTATTCATATGACCCCTGTTTTGTCTGCATGATGATGATTTGTGTGGATATCCAGGGAACTCGCATGAAGCTTAGGATGAGCTCAGAATAATTGGATAGTGCTGTGCCGGGAGAAAGATGGACTCATCGGTGAGCTCCTCCGCTGCTAAAAACTCAATCCCTGATTTTAGGCTTGTGGATTGTGATGAAATGCAGTTATGTTATTATATTAACACATTCATAAAAGTTTTGGCATTGCCTTTAAATAGTATGTCTTAGGTGTTGAATTTGATAGTCAACAGAGGAAGGACTGGCTTGAAACAAATGAGGTAGCCCAGGGAGAGCACAGCTCTCCCAGCCAAGAGAGAAATGACCTGGGAACCCGGAGAAGCCGTAGAACCCAGAGCTTGCACGGCATTGTGCGGAGGAGGAGAGTCCTGCAGAGACAGAATGACTCACATCTGAAGGGAACCCACTTAGAGCTGAGCGCCCACAGGTGCATGTGAGGAAATACCAGCCTCCAGAGGAAGAACTCGGGAGACTAAGGCAGGCTTGCTCTTCACTCTCAATAACACCTTTAGCCTCTTAAACCCTGGTGTCCTCAAAAATATTTAATAAAAATCACAGGTAAGAAATGATGCCTAACCCATATAGCCAAGATGTTAAGAATGAATAATAATTACTTAAGAAATTTAATCTTTGAAATTATTGTTATGTTCATACATGGTATTAATAAGCTCTGATTGGCCTTTAACTTATATCAAAAGTTAGCCTTTCTTTGCAATATGTTACTGTAATTTAATAAGAAGTCACCAGAGGTGACTTTTGTCTCAATAAATTAATAAACGTACATAATTCCTTTCTTTGAGAGTAATAGTTTGTGCAGTGTTATTGGCCCTTATGAAATCACAAAATACTTCTCTAAGTTTCCATTTTATTTAAAACATCATAATTACCTATTTCTATTCATCTATAAATTTGTGAGGAAAGAAAGCCAAAAACTTCCATAGAATGTTATTTTCCTCAAGCTTCAAACAAAATCCCTATAAGGAAAAATAATAAAAGGCATTGCATCCAACACAATATTAGTGTACTTAAGAGGCAAGCCTGCCAATAAACATTAGCTGGTTAAATAAACACACTAAACAGCCACATTTTTGTCATTTCAAAGATATATTGAACAGCATTGCCCTTTAGGGGTTATAGAGAATAGAACTGAGCTACTAAAAATGGAAATTTATTCTTCAACATATTGCTGCTTAAATGGGGAATATTCTGATGTCTCTAAGGCTTTTCTGGATAATTTTATCAGTTTATGACCCTAATACTTCAAGGCCACAGAATAGCTTTTTCATTTTTCCTTCTTTAGAGTAAGTTAGAGAATGTCATCTTTCCTATGATTACCACATCTTTATGTCATGCAACTTGTGGCCCCTTGATCTAATAAAAATCATGTCACATTATCTAGTAGTGATTTCTATTATTTGGCTGCATCTACTAACTAATACATAATAAAGCAATGTAAAAATAAAGTTCAATAATAAAGTCACCATAAATTGCTATGCAATTTTCTTTACTGACATTTTTTTAATATAAGCATATTGATAAAGGATTTTTTGGTACTTCTCCGGCCTCTTGTGTATTCAATGGCTGGCACAGTGTTTGATGAAAGGCGCCCAGGGCGATGGAAGCGAGATTGCTACAACGGCAACACATTCACAACAAAGTACAAAGAGGCAGCATTCACATCAGAGGCAGCAATACTGAGCCCTGTTAGTTTTCTTTATCCTCAGGCTGAAACATTTATTTAGGTCAAGAGAAGCATATGATTTCATGTTTACCATTTAATGATTTAAAAATTGATTATAACTCTTAAATTTCCTTTATACCTACACCTTTATTCAAACGACTTTTTGTTTTGCAGCCTCTCTGAATGTCATGGAGGTTCTGTGGGGGAGATAATTTTGTTTAGCAAGCATGTCTGATATTCTTTTATGTTTTTAAAATCATAATGAAAATACACTATGTCTAGTTTGATCTTCCTACTATTTAGTTACAAACAATGGTATTTGTAGCATTAATTATCATGCCTTCAATGACTGTGTTACTAATCGTACCCAGTGAGTCATAGGTTTTGTAGCTATGAGAACTTAAAATTCTGTGAACAGATTCTAGGAAAAAGTAACTTTAAGAACCCTGGAGAAGTACTAGTCTCCATTTAACGAGATATAACTTTTAAAAAACTTACGATGTCATGCTTTTAGCTGGTATCTGAATGTGAGAGTGAATTATCTTTGAGGTAAAGTTTAAGAACTCCTAGTTCACAAGAAGACCTAGAAAATTCTTCCTGAGCAAAGGCAGGTGATGTCAGCACCATATACAAAGAACATTCCCTTCAGAGCAAAATGAGGAGGCTGTTACTCATCTACAATTGTCATAGAGATATGCAAAATATAATAAAACTTCTCATATGTAATTAGCTCAGTCCCATCCAACTGGCTTCTCCTCGTTTCCCTCTCAGCCCTGGACGACCATATCAAATAAGCAAATCGTGTTCCTGCTCCATTTCTCTGGATGAAATGGCTTAATGAAGGCAAGCATGGAGGCCTTTCTGGAAGGACAAGTGGCTTCACAGGGGTGATCTACTTGAGGGGCAGCGTGCCCTGGGAGGCGGTCATTGCGTCTGACCTCATTGGCGCTGGGTTCCACTAATGGTCTCTAAGATGCTCTCAGGAAGAACAGCGCACGTTCCTGACTATTCAGACAGAGAAGGAGAGGGCACCAGTCGGCATGCAATGATGTCATCCCAGAGAGCTATGGCCGTGGGCTTGCCGGTTAGACCTTGTGAATGAAATGGCGTTTGTAAAGTAGTAGTGAAATTCTGGATATGTTTCCAAGATAAAGACCATGGCTTTTGCTGAAAGAGAGATTGGATGCACTATTATATACGATAAAATAAACAAATCAAAGATGATGCTGGATTTGTGTCCAGATTTATTTTTTGTAATTGAGAATTTAACATTCCGGAGTTCTCTGGGGAGAGATGTGTTCATCTGTTGCTTATTTTAATGGCTGCATCTCACTGATGATGGCTTCGTTTACGTGGTGACTCTCCAGCTCCTCTGTGTTTGTTTTCCATCTGTGCTAACCCAGGCCACCTAAATCGAAGAGTCTCCTCCAGAGATAATGAGCGGTTCCTGATGTGGTAAGCCAAGGATGGTCATGAATTGAGACAACGCCGTCCGTGTGCCAAATGCTTACAGGTGCCCATCCCAGTGCCCTCCCCATTCTCTCACCAGGGGAATTGCCATGGCAACCTGCTTTTTACCTTTGTCACCTAGCAGTGCCTCATCCCAGCTTCCTGACTGCGTCTTGGATTCCGTGCCCAGGGTGTCTTGGACACAGGCTTGGTGCACATCCATTCTGGATGTGGAATGCTCAGCCATGCTCAACTTGAAAGGGTGTGAGATGTAATATCTCACTAAGAAAACCCTGACCCTTGGGAGCAGGATCCACCGGATGAATTCATCTCTCTTCCATCCTTTGGGCGAAGATTTTGATTCACGATTTACTGGCACCTTAATGGGCCCTAGATGATTGGCACTCAGGTTCTGATGGTCGTGACCATTTCGATAACATGATTTACCTAGTATTTCCTGTTTCTAGAATTTTTTCTTAAATTATACCACTTGGATAAAACCTTTGTGATACCCCTGCTTTTTGGAGGGTACTTCAGCTAAAAGAGTTCACCTCAAGGTTCCTAGACGTAATGTGGGAATGTCTGACTCAGCTCTTCCAGGCATGCTCAAAGACCCAGTCTACTGATCATATTGATTCTATTGGCATTGGCTTTCAGTGAAGCTCCACCTGTTGGGTTTGATTGCTATTTTGTGCCCTCCACCCTTGTTTTGGTCATTAGCTTCTTTATTCTTTTTTGTAGGTAGAGATTTTGGGAGATTATATTTCTTATGAGTGTTAACAATATATTGATTAAGTGTGTTTTATTCATAATGAATTAGTATTACAATGGAGTATCATCTAAGTCATCTAGTCCACAATGCTAGTTGTGTGTCTTTAGTGAGTGATTAAATCTTTGTGCTTTAATTTACTCAACTGTGAAATAAAGGTATTAATTACATTCACTTTCCATTACTAGTTTGGGAATTAGTTGTGTTTGTATATGTAAAGTCCTTAAACGGTGCTTGACATAGAGTAAGAAAAAAGTATTAGCTATCCTTTACTGTCACTCTTTGTATTGTTAAGTATTCATGGAATGAATGACAGGTATGGAGTAGACTTCATATTTGCAGTGATCAAAGATTTTCAGTGGAAGTGTTGTTACGAAGTTCAATAACAGCAGGAAGAAAAGGGAATGGTAAAAAATGTGTTAAAAGGTATAAGTAATGTCATACAAAATGCGTCTCCTTTAAATATATGGAAAAATAATTATAATAACTGACAGAATTTAAGTAAGACAACCTAAAAATTAAAACAAAAAGTAGAAGGTGCAATTGAAAGCAAACTGTATTATTTAAAGATTCTTGGCAGTTCTTGCAACAACATTTGATCTGACATACATTAGGCTATCAAATAATCTCTTACTTTAAGTTCAGAGGCACGTGTGCAGGTTTGTTATATAGGTAAACATGTGTCAGGGGCTCTGCCGTTCAGACTATTTCATCGTCCGGGTATGAAGCCTAAGACCCATTAGTTATTTTTCCTGATCCTCTTTCTCCCTCTGCCCTCCACCCTCCAAGAGGCCACCATGTGTGTGAAGCCATGCTAACCACTAGTTCTGTAAATTTCCAGAAAGAACTTTCTCTGGGGAAGACGTCTAAGCTTCCCCTTGGTAAGATTGGTGACAGCGGCTCCTGAAGGCAAGGGTCTTAACTCCTGTCCACGGTGTAACTCCAAAACTGAGAGCAGTCCTTGGCCCAGAGCAAATGTGCATGGAAGATGCTGAATCAGTGAGGAAACCAACGAGGAAATCCCATGGATTTATGAGTGCGTTGGTTTATTTGAAGCAATGGATACTGTGGTAATCTACCAGTGTTTTGATATTCGGTCTGCTAAGGAACCCCCCACCCTGTCTCTCACTCTCTGTCTCTCTCTCCGTTTCTCTCTCTGACTTTCTCTCTCTGACTTTCTCTCTGCCCCACCTTTATCTTTGTCCCTGTCTCTCTCTTCCTCTCTGTCTCCCTCTCTCCCTCTCTGTCTCTTCATTTCTGTGTTTCTCTGTCTCCGCCTTTCTCTGTTGCTGTCTCTGTCTCTCTTTCTCTTCCTCTGTGTTTGTGAGTCACCCCGTGACCACACAGCAGACATCCCTCCCTTCGACTTCATTCCATCTGGTCACTTGAGAAAGTCTCAGCACAATTCTGAGTCATCTGATCAAAGGATGCGGGCTAGTTGATCAAATTACTTCTAATTTTATTCAATCTTGCTTCCCACGGATGGAGGGGCACTTTAGACAGAAATCTGAGTTACCACTGGATATTTCATTTCTTCCTGCCTACTGGTTGTGAATTATAGTGTTTGGTTTATTTAAAATCAAACCCAAAACGTTGTTCCACTGACTGAATTCAAGATTTTCACATTTCCATGTAACGTAAAACTCTGATCAAATATTAAGTTAGTAAAAAATATGTTAGTTTTTTTTTTTCAAATTGTGCAGTCAAAAGAAGTTTTCCGATGATTTTTTTTGCAACAACTTGTTTGCTATTCTGCAGACTCTGCTTGCGTTTGGGCATGACAGGAATAGAGATGGCCGTACATCACGGAAGAGCCAGGAAAGACGGCGTCAGCCTTAGCATTTTCCACACAGAGGGCAAATCCATAATCAAAATCCCCTGCAGTCCTAATGGATTCATTCTTATCAAATTTGCAGATAAACTTTATGACCACAACTTTCTGCTTATCTCTTCCATTGTAATTCTTTGTGCTGTATTTATGAGTGACATTTGAATAGCTAAGGATTTTCTTTGAAATTATTTTTCCATTAAGATCAGCAATCACTTGCAAACTGAATTCATTAAAACTTATTTTGAAAGAGAGTGGTTATATTAATGCAAAAATACTGACAAGAGTAGAGTGTGATTGAACCTGAGTGCTTCTAGATTCCTTTGGAGAATTTTCAGTAAAATTTATTTCAGTTAGTTTCAGATTCAAATTCAAACCTGGATTGAAATGCTAATCATTAATTTTACTTCTTCAGGGGTTAAAGTAATTACATGAAAAATGTAGATAATCAGCATGAAAGATTATTTATTCTTTTGAGAAGGGCCTAAAAGCGTATGCAATTTTGTTTTCGTGACCCCTCTATTTCACACATTTACTTTATTTATGTGAACAATAAGATTATGTAGGTATTTTGTTAAAATATGCCAATACTCTTTTTATTTATTTTATTTTATTTTTATTATTTCTACTTAAGAAAGCAACACAAGTTTGTAGCTGGAATTAAAAGAGATCATGTTTTGTTAAAATGTTTATCTATTTTGTTATTTGCTTGTTAGGACATGCAGATTGATTTCCTAGTGTTAATAATAAAACCGTTGACTGTTTTATTAACATATTAACTTTTTAATGTACAGAATTTGGTATGATTTTAACTCATTGCTTTAAATAAGAAGAACACTTCATATTTTTAAAGGGATCCTTTAAAGAGTAAATAAATATATGATTGCTTCTCAATCTATTTACATGTTCTAACATTTGAAACTTACTTATCTCTTTGTAAGTAGTCATTTTTCAGAGGTAGTAAAGTTTACTTTAATCATATGGTTAAATTCTATCACACAATCCATAGAGAAATGCCTTGCTTTTGCAATGGGTTTTTCATTTCTAGAAAACCCAAAATCTCTGTTCAATAGATGCAATTTATTAAATGTCATGGATGGGGTCATGTGAGCAGTGGCAGAAACAAAGAATTCCTTTCACGTGATCCAGAGGCTGGAAGGTTAATTCCGGACGGATACCACATGGAAGGAAGCTATTACAAAGGGCGGCTTCCAATCAGTGAGATGGTATTAGGAGCCATAGATTTAATTTCTTTTAATCGATGAGTGTTTTTGTTATATTTACTAAGAGATAGTCTATGGAATTCTTATAGGATATTGTTCCCTGGGCTAAAGGTTGTATTTCCCTTTTTATTCAGATTCTATCATAATGTCTAGTTTTATTCCTATTAAAATGCGCTTTTTACTTTCCACGTTTTTTTTTTTTCTTTAAAGATTTCTTGAACACTATGTTTTAAGAAATTCTTTGAATACCAAGTATGTGGTAGGAAGTGAACTGGGATTCCAAAGTCTCGAAGACATGACAGAGTTACGGAGAAACAAACGTTCTATCGAGGGTCATTCAATACCAGTTTGATTTTTTTTTTTCCTCTGGAAGTAAGTTATTCATTCTCCTGGGACAAGGGTGGGTGCAATGTATGGTTACCCAGGAGACCTCAAGGCCAGGAATACCTCAAGAGATGGCAAACTTTACCAGATTATGTCAGGTTTAAAAATGGCAAAAAAACCCCTCACAGAGCACCCCTATGAATGATATAAAGGCAGGCCTTCTGTCTGTCTTGGTTTCCCAGGTCTGCAAGATGGATATCCTTTAAGGCCTTTTGATACTGCATCCTTGACGTGCCTTTGCCTAAGCTTCAAATACAAAAAGTAGTCTTCAAGTTATTAATTTACTCTTCAAACTGTTATTAAGCTATTACTTTGGACTGGATGTTATTACGGGTGCTGTGGATACATCAATAATTACAGCTTGGTCTTCACCTTGAAGGCTTTTAAGATCCTTGGGGCAAACAGACAACTACATTTACAGTCACACAGAAGGAATAAGTTGACTCTCCACTTGTCTTTACTGAAATACGTAAACTGTATGTGAATGCACACCATACCATAATTCAATTAGGATATTTACATATAATAAAGCAGATCGTGTGTTTTTAGGTAAAGTAAGAGGAACTTGGCTCAGGATATGAACTCTTAACAAGACTGCCTGGGTTTGTGCCACAGCTCTGGAGCTTACCAGCTAGTTCACCTTTATCATGTAACCTGATATTTTCTTTTCTTGAAATGTGGGGCATAATATCAGCACATACACCACTCCCCACACCACACACACAGACACACAGAGCCATAAAGGCCACTGATATAAACACACAGGTGATTTTACCATCAAGAAACTCTTTGTTAATTCCTTTTATTTACGTATGTATTTTTTTTTTTTTTTGAGAGTCTCGCTCTGCCACCCAGGCTGAAGTGCAGGGGCGCGGTGGAAACTCGCTGCAGCCTCCACTCCTGGGTTCACACCATTCTTGCTTCTCAGCCTCCTGAGTAGTTGGGATGACAGGCGTGAGCCAATATATCTAGCTTATTTTTTCATTTTTAGTAGAGATGGGTTTTCACCATGTTGGCCAGGCTGGTCTCAAACTCCTGACCTCAGGTGATCCACGTGCCTCAGCCTCCCAATGTACTCAGAGTACAAGCATGAGTCATGGCGCCAGGCCTGTTAATTATTTTTAATGTAATGTATAATGATGATCAATTCCGTTAGTATCTTTAATTTCTTGAAATGCATCAATGTCTTTGCAAAAATCAAACTTAGAGACGGTCTGTAGCTCCAGCATTATTAGGCTATGACAAGTGGGTATCAAAGTGGAAAATAATTAAAAGAAACCATGATAAAATGAATTGGTTATAACATCTGATAACGTAACACGTCACAGTTATTGGCCAAAAATCAACAGCAAACTGAGAAACTTAGCCCACTGCCAATAGAATAGAAAGAACCTAAAAATAATTGTATCCTAAAGTTCTGAAAATCATTATCATAAATACTTTCCACTAGCAGTGGACAGCTGTGGCCTAATGATCCCGTCTTGCTTGGGTTTTTTGCAGAGGGTTGGCTTGTGGGAAACTCTGATTCACGGAGTTAGTGACATCTTACACCCATCTTCCTGCAGGCATTGTCTTTAAATCCTCTCCAACTGCTGTTGAAGATTCATTTTGAAGTAGCTGCCGTTTCTCATCTCCAAAATGATGGTATCAAGAAGACGATGTTTTCTAAAAAATTTAAATAGGGAAATGCAAAGGACACTAGATTTTGCAGGTCTGTAAAGGAAAAACGAGTCTGGCATATCAAACTGAACGAAAATAGGAAGGCGCCAAAAAAAAGTGGGTTTTTGATTTATTCTATTGAAGAGTTATCAAAAAGGCATGATGAGCATTTTCCCAAGATTATCCATTCATGAAGCAAAGCCAAGGTAACCTATCCACATAAGCTAGTTCAGACATAGAATGATAAAATAGGATGTGTGGCAGAAGTCAGGTCTCGGAGACTGTGCACTTCATTCCAAGAAGCAGGCATTTGAATGGGTCTTGTTCTGCGGGCCGAGGAAGCCCCTGGAACGTTTGAAATAGAGGACTGACTCTGTTCCTTGCCCTTGCTCACACACACGCACTCTCTCTCTGTCTTTTCTCTCTCTCCTCTCCCCTTTCTGGCCAGTGGGTCCTATGGCAATCTAGGAACTGGGAATTAGGGCCTGAAATGAGGTGGGGTGCTGCACATGAGCTTCTGTGTGCCTCACCCTTAAGGCGTATGCGGAGGTAAAAGAGGAGCAGTTGGTTTCCTTGTTGAGCAAGTGAGTATTGGTGTGGGTGGGAAAGTTTAGACAAGTCAAAGCCATCACATGTTGTCAAGTAATAAAATGCTAGAGTGGAATAAGTACATTTTGAAGTCAGGAAGATACTTTGTCACCAGAACTAGGACTTGTGTTTCCCACTGAAGTAGACACAATTATTTGGGTTCCTGGGACAGTTTAAAGGACCCGGAGTTAGAACTGAGCAGAAATTTGCAAGCAGATCTCATTGGACATGTGTCTTTCAGCATGCCAGGTAAATACTAATGAAAAATAACACAAGGATTTATCAGATATTGATAGTACAGCCTTCTATGCTATTTCCCCAAAATGATTTCCTCACAACACCATTGCAATCAATTTAACAGACGAGACAAAAAAAAAATAGATTTATTGTCCAATGTTTTCAAGAATCATTGTGTCTGTGTGTGTTTTTTGTCTGTTTGTTTTTTGATACAGAGTCTGGCTCTGCTGCCCAGGCAGGAGTGCAGTGGTATGATCTCAGCTCACTGTAACCTCTGCTTCCTGGGTTCAAGTGATGCTCCTGCCTCAGCCTCCTGAGTATCTGGGATTACAGGCACCCACCACCATGCCCCACTAATTTTTGTACTTTTAGTAGAGATGAGGTTTCGCCATGTTGGCCAGGGTGGTCTGGAACTCCTGAGGTCAAGTAATCTGTCTGCCTGGGCCTCCCAAAGTGCTGGGATTACAGGCTTGAGCCACTGCACTGGCCTGTATCTCTTTTTGCTCGACCCACGTTTTACCCCATGATCAATACTTAGACCACTGTACTTTGAAGATTCTTTGTAATGAAATGCAACATGTCGGTTTATTGGAATCCTACAGTAATCATGATCATCTTAGAGGAAATATAATTGGCAAGCTTGCATAATTATCTTGTCAATTCTAGGCATTTCTGTTCCAAGGCTGTGTTACCAGCCCAGGAGTCAAGAACTGTTAGGTTTTCTGAAGAACTGAAACTCTTATCATGTGAGAGCTCTTTTGGTTCCTTTGGTTAGGGGCTAGTGATGGCAAAACCAATGATTTTCCTTGTTTCACTGATTTCCTGAGAAGCTTTTTTTTTTTTTTTTTTTTGTCCTCACTCCTGAAACGCGTTTTCTCAGGGCACACGGCCTCAAGTTAACATTTATTATTCCGCAAACGTATTGAAGATGTTCGCTGGTTCATGGCTTCCATAACTGTCATTAAAAAGCCAATTTCTGCACAAATTTATTTCATTTGTAGGTCAGCTATCTATCTGGCTGCTTTTAGGACACGTTGTTTTGCTTTGATTGTGGTATTCTTTAGTTTCTCTATGACGCAGTGGATTTGTTTTTTTTTATATATTTAAGTTGCGATCTTTTTGTAATTCCTGACTTTGAAGAGCAATCTCTTTTATCGGTTTATACACACACACCCAGCACACACACAGACATTAGTGCTTCATGTTGTGTTTATTTTGTCTTTCTTTTCCTTTTATGACTTCAGTTCTATGAATGATAATTTCTTTCAAACTAGAATTTTTGTCCTTGATTTCTCAATGTTTTCCAAATGTCATCCCTCTATGTTGAATTTTGGATGTTTTAAAAATTTACTTCCAGTTTAAATATTCTCTCTTCAAATACATGTAATCTGTGGTTAGATTCATGCAATACAATTTTAATTTTAATTATGTTTTTAGTTTATATATATTCTATTTGACACTTTACTTTTTTCAGATCTACCTGTTGATTTTTTGATAGGCTCCTGGGCTTTGCTCATATTGAAAACTTTCTTTTGATTAAACATTTTTAACCTCCATTTTATATTCTGCTAGCGTTATAATATTTGGAGGGTTTTCAGTTTTGATTATGTTTTTTATTGTTCCTTCTGGCTCTTGTTCACAGTGTGCTGTTTTTGTTTGGTTACCTTGATGATTCACTCTGAACTTGCCCTGTATGGAAGTTTTTCTCTGAGAAGTTATTGAGGTTAAATGTGGAATCTTGTGGGGGAAAATCACAATCGATTCTGCAGTTTCACTGTGCATATTGTCCACTGGGTTTTCTGAGTTAAATTCCCATGTGAGGTTCGTTTGAGCCACCCAGGTGTGGAGAAGGCAGGTGGCCGACCCAGGCGCGGCTCCAGCTGTGCGTGCGAGTTCTCGGCACAGGAGAGCGACTTCTTCACCCAGGGATAAAATTGATTCAGACACATTTCCCTCCTCTTTTCCCAGAGGGTGGTAAGTCTTAGTTCACCGTGACCCTTACATGTGTCTTCTGGGGTTCCAATTTATTATAAGGTGTCCTGTTTGGTGTATCCTTTTTAGGGCCTGGTAGACTGAATCTCCTGTGTCTGGCTTCCTTCAAAGCTCTGAAAAAGGTTAAATTCACTTGGGTTTGGAAAATGTCTTCAGGGTAAAAAACAAGTCAGAGCTTTGTTCACTTCTTTTCCTCCTGTTTTTACTCAGTGTTGACCTCTGCAGAATCCTTTTGGTATTAAAAAATATATTGGTGCAATAAAAATAATATTAATGTGTATTTTATTAATATCCTGCCCTTTTAGTTTCCAGTTGGAGGGTCGGTTTCCATATTGAATTGGCTCTGCAGCTGAAAACAGAATTCCAGATGCATTGTCGCATAGCTCTTGTTTCTAGAAAAGGCTGTGAGGCACCTGCCCCTTCACCGTCGGGCTGAGGATTTATTCTCCAAGCTGCTGTGACTGCAGCCAGAAGAAGCTCAGCTTTCAGCCACCTTCAGGGATTGCTTGGCTGAAGAAAGTCAGCTGCTTCCAGAAAGTCCACATCGACTGCTTGTGGATGCAAGGGTAACCCAGCGTCTCGCAGGCTGTCCGGAAGCACTGGTGGAGTGGGTACCAGGGGCCGACTTTTCTCCTGCAGCGTTGCTCCCTTCCAGCTTCTTCCCTTCCAGAACCGCTATGCCCAGAGCACACCCTGGGGAGCACAGTGCAGGCGATCTCCCTATCACAGAAGCTGCACACGCGGGCGGAGCTGTGACCCTGTGAGATGCTCCATCACACTGAAAAACTCTGAAAACTTGGTGGCGGCAACGAACACCTAGTTTTTCTAGCTAAATAATAATAATAATAAAGATATCTGCCTACTCTCTCTTCCTGTTCATAGAAAGCTTCTTCTTTATCTTACCCTTGCCTTGATTTACGCCGACAATTTCTAATTGATGAGAAAATACTCATATTCTCACCCCATACTGACTAAAGTATATTTTAAAACCTTCGTTGCTTTCTTTGCATGAATCTGTTTTTATAGAAGGCTTTAAGGACACAACTTCTAACATATGGCGTCACTCATTTTAGAGTCAGAGTTGTAACCTGCTTTATCTCCAACAAATTTTGCTCATGAAAGACGTTGTCCAGCTGGGCATGGTGGCTCATGGCTGTAATCCCAGCACTTTGAGATGGCGAGGCAGGCTGATCACTTGAGGCTAGGCGTTCGAGATCAGCCTGGCCAACATGGTGAAACCCCATCTCTACTAAAAATATAAAAATTAGCCAGGAATAGGGGCATGTGTCTGTAATCCGAGCTACTCAGGAGGCTTAGGTGGAAGGATGGCTTGAACCCCAGAGGCAGAGGTTGCAGTGAGCCGATATCACACCACTGCACTCCAGCCTAGGTGACAGAGCAAGACTCTATCTGAAAAAAAAAAAAAAAAAAGAAAGAAAGAAAAAGAAAAAAGTGATTTTCTGTGCTCACAGTGCAGTTTTCCACAAGACTGGGGCAGGAGGCTGTGGCCTTGTGGGTCCCACTGCTGTCCCCACCCTCCCCCAGAAGCTGGTTACCCCGCCTAGCAAAATGGCAACCTTTCTGCAATTGCAAAGACATCAACACATCCCCTCGTACTTCAGCACAATCAGCGGCAGTTTTGCAAATAATTGAGCATATTTATTAATCCTTCACATGCCCCTCGATACTCTTGAGACACCTTTGTAGTATCATCATTAATTAGGATAATCAAATTTCGCTTTTATCTGCATCCTGTGATTACTAAGCCATTTTGTCTGGCATACACAATTCATTCATTATTATGAAAAAATTTATTTCTTACAAACTTCAAACAACATCTTCCTTATCTTCAATAGCACATAGTCTATTAGGAAACAGATACCATTTTCCACACTGAATAAGTATAATTCAGAAGGACGTTTCTAAATAATACCTCATCTGGTTTTATGTTCAGTCTATCCTATTTCAATGCTTCATTTGACTGGAATCTACAAAGTGATATAATTCATCTTTAAAGTTAGGATAATTTTCCTCTTCTCCTTTGGAAAGGCCTTTTGATGGATATATTCTTGTCTGAAAGTCACTTGGCACTTTTGAAAAATTCAGTGTTAGTTAAGTCTTAGTTAACATTGTGTATGCACATTTTTCTTATTAAGGAATTAGTGATAATGAGTGTGAATGACTACAGGATGAAACTGCCTCTGCCAAAGAGATCACTTTCACCTTATTTTAATTTTAATTATACAGTTAATTGCACAGTTTTTATATTTTAATGTGAAGCATCTATTTTTTGTTTAATATGGTTTAGTGCCTTGTAATACGTGGACCTCACATCAGAATCACCCTGGGGTACTTACTTTTGTTTCTGAGACAGCGTCTTGCTCTGCTGCCAGGCTGGAGTGCTGTGGTGCAATCTCAGCTCACTGCAACCTCCGCCTCCCAGGTTCAAGCAATTCCCCTGCCTCAGCCTCCCGAGTACCTGGGACTACAGATGCCACCACACCCCGCTAATTTTTTGTATTTTAGTAGAGATGGGGTTTCACCATGTTGGCCAGGATGGTCTCAATCTCCTGACTTTGTGATCTGCCCGCCTCGGCCTCCCAAAGTGCTGGGATTACAGCTGTGAGCCACCGCGCCCGGCCCTGAGGAACTTATTTTTAATGGTGATCCTTGTTCCCAGCCTCAACTTGGTTAGAAGTTTGTTAGACATTTTTCTAGTTTGCATTTAATATGCTTTGCATGTGATATTCTGCACATTAAGGTTCTGAAAACTATGCGTTTCTTGGTCAGAAGTCATGTAGTTCTACAACTTACCTCCTGGGCACTTCTTTGAATAAGGAAAATCGCATCACCTCTGGAGTCCTCTGTCCCACCGCCTTCAGACTGCGGACCGTACTGGGACCCACCGCTCAGTCTCGCTTTCTGCCCGGGTGGTTTTGTGCCTCAGAGGCTGTTTATTCCTAACTTGTGGTTTCCTTGGCAGGTGGAGGAAGACCCACTTGCTTTCAGTCAGCCCCATGTGCAAGGGCGCATTCTGTATTTTCTAAAAACTGAAATTCTAAATTCTCTTATTTATGGCCTCTTTGCAACTGAGATATTGCATTGAGACCATTTGAACCAGGACATGAGAAGGCCACAACCTTAATCAGATTCAGCGTTTTTCTTCATTTGAGAAGTATTTCTGGGTGTCGGTTACCTTAAGCCTTTTTGACTCATATTTCTTAATATTTAAGGTCAAAGAATACTCAGTATTTCCACCTTTGTCAGGCTCCTGCTGCCTAAACTTAGTTGCTGTTGATCTCTTTTTGAGGTAACAGTTTTGCAATACTTTACAGGAGAAACCAAATAATAGCCAATACACATAAAATGTTACTTCCAGCCGTTGGTTTGTAACTACACTCCGGAATTATGTGCTCTGTTTTCCTGGTTTGTGCGGGAGATGGTTTATTGCCTGCTCACTGCAGAACTGGAACCTACAACTTCCTTGATTCCAGTATCAGATGTTTTGCCATCTATTTCCTTATGGCTAAGTTCACCCCAGGTAGTTTAGGTTTTCCATTACAGCAACATTCAACACAGTCCAATTTTATATACTAGATAGGGGAACATGAGACATGATCTCAGTTGAGCCCCAAACCTCAGGAATTTACGGTAAGAGAAATGTGACTCTGCCTCAGCTGAACCTGCAAACACGTGCTCCTGGCTGTGTGGGGTGACCCTTCTCCAAGAGGTGGTTCAGGACACGGTTCCCTCCTACCCTGTGGCCCTCTGTCCCTCGTAACCAGCTCTCTAGCTGCCCCATGGAGCCCCACTAAATCAGCCAGGGGGTGACAAGTGTGTCCAGAAGGCTAATTGCTGCCTAAGCCTCTGGGCTAAACAAGTGACAGAGCTCAGACCTCATTTCCATTTGTTCCATCAGGGAGAACAGCCACTAACGCCGCATAAAACCAGATGAGGCATTATTTAGAAATGTCCTTCTGAATTATACTTCTGCAGTGTGGAAAAGAGCAAAGCGTGCTGGGAGGGAGACGTAGTTCCTGGGTGCCCAGCCTCTTCTCAGAAGAAACACTTACACAGAAGAAGAGTAGAGAGATGGGTGGGCAGCTGTCTGTTCCAGGAGGCCTTCCAGGACTTCTCCAAGCGAAAAGGGACGACACAGCAAACACTTGGAGCGTTTCCTCAATTGGTTTCTTTTGTGAGTTACAATGGAATAAAAAACGGCAGAGTAAGCTTTCCAGAGGCCCAGTGAAGACAGAACCTGTCAATTTGGCTACAACATGAGGAAAGGAACGTAGAGATGTTTCCTCAAGGGACAGAATGGTGGTGTCCCTCCCAAATTCACATATCGATACCCTAAAGCATGACGCAATTAAACCAGGAGGTGAGGTCTTTGGAAGGTGATTCCGTCATGAGGGTTGACCGTCATTCATGGGATTAGTGCTCTTATAAAAGGGACTCCCAGAAGCAATTTGCCCTCTTTCCCCTATGCGAGGACACAGTAAGAAGTGAGCAGGCTGCCACTTGGGACTGAGCCTCACCAGGACCCAACCATGCTGGCTCCCTGACCTCCGACGCCCAGCCTTCCGCGCTGGGAGAAATCCCTGCGTGCTGTTTACATGTCTCCCCGGCACATGGAACACAGCACACGTGTACGTGCTTTTAGCAAACTCAAAGTGGGACTTTGCCATAGCAGCCGGAACTGACTAAGGAGCTGTTTTATAACCTACGTCCTGAAGCAGCGTTGACGCGGAATTTGATTTCTGTGCATTTTGTTTCCTGGGAGAATACCCACTGTTTTCTTTAGAAGCTGAAAACCTGTGAGTCTCTATGTCAGGTGTGCGACTCGGAGGCAGCGGGGAAGGTGGCTGTGGCAGCTCACTGATTGAGCTCAGGTCTCGGCTCCGTTTCTCTCTGGTTGAGTGACTGCAAACAGGTGCCTCATCCTAAGTCTCTCATTTTGTATCTACAAATGGGAGTTGATGACAGCATCACCTTCACACAGTGGCTGGGAGAATAAAATGGATCAATATGTGTTGTTCTCGTGGCAGTGGCCAGCATAGAGTATGCTCAGTAAATGTTAGCAGTTATTACCTAGATGTAAACGTATCCATTTCACAGGTGCCTGTATGAATGGGGAAAGAGATTAAGGAGGCTGCGGCCACTGAAAGAGAATAGAACAGAAAAGAAAGCCGCAGAAGAGGCAGGAAGGCAGCCTGCAATGCTGCAGAAGCCCTTCGTGTTGAAATATATTTGTGGCATTATGAAGTTAGTCTTTTTATAGCACCAGTTTTCCAGTAATTTGCATAACATTAACTATAATTATCACTGCGATTACTATGACAATGGCTATTATTGTTTGGCTTTCTTCTAAACGAAATGAGTATCTGTTCCAGGAGGGCCTGACAGTTCCGATGACTGAGTTAACAGCTGGACCGGAGTTTGAAATTCCAGCATATACAGAAATAACAAGGATAACAAGGCGTTACTTTCATGTATTCTGCTTGGAGCTGATAGGTGGCCACTGCGTGGAGTCTAGTTTTCTTGCTGTGTCAAAGAACGTACCATGCATATTGTAAAAGAGCAAGCCGTGACAGGTACTGTCCAAAGGCACTTCCGTAGTGGAAATGCCCGCGCCTGTCCATCCACTCACAACGGGTGGTGACCGAACCCGTGAAATGTGGCCGAGAGGGCTGAAAACCTGCATTTTTAATTGTATTTATTTTTCATTAATTCCACTTAGATTTAAATGGCCGCACATTGCCTGTGGAGGCCGGATTTGCCAGCACGGCTACGGCACATGAAATCTGCCGTTGGAAGCAGACGCTAGAACAGTTTCCACGGAGTAAGTGTAGCTGAGTGAGGAGCCTGGAGTGGGAATCTCATGCTGGCAGGGGTCAGCTGTGAACAACCAAATGCATCTTGGTCAGCCGAGACTTCCTTCTTACGACGTTCTCTGAGAATATCACGGTTCTCCGTCACATTTATAGAGGAGTCTTTGGCTTGCATTTATTTACTTTGATGGAATGCATTTAAAAATGCCAGTTACGAAAAATGAGACACTATTATTGACAATTTGATAGAACTCAATTGTACGCTGTTTTAAAGACCTGAGGTGTAATCACAATTTGAGGGATTGAAAACACCTGAGAAACCCAGTACGGTCACTAGTTTAGTCTCTTCAAAGCGACCTTGTTCTTCTGCAAATATTGTCAAGAAGTGATATTATACGAAGGTGTGGTTTAGTCATCCACTTTAATCAGACCCCTTTACATATCCAAGGATGTTTCTGCCCTAATTACTTCATTTCCTAACTCTTCTGATTCTGGAAAACACAAGTCTGCAGTCTCCTGACCAGAACAGGTTTGTTTGGATGTTTGGATAGTCGTGTTGGCTTTGGACTTTTTATTAAAGTCTCATGAATTTCTTTCTCATACCAAGATGAGCAAAAACTGTTGAAGTCTTTTTAGCAAATTCAAAGATGGAGGAACGAGAATGATTGTGATTCCTGAGTATTTCCCCATGTGAATCGGGCAGAGAGGGCTAGAGAGGGCAGGGGGTACCTCCCGCTGGAAGAATGCTTGGGATTTGAACACCTGTTCCGAGAGCAATGGGAAGCCACAGCATCTGTCCAGCGAGGGGTGTCATCCTTAGGTCTTCACTGTTATTGTCTGGCTCTCTTCTAAAGTAAGTGAGCACCTGTCGAGGAGGACCTGACAGTTCCAATGACTGAGTTAACAGCTGGACCAGAGAGATTGCTGAGCTTGAATTGACAGTGAGTCCTGTCTGCCCTGTGTGGGGCTTCTCACAGCATAAACACATGAAGACCCCTGATCCACTGAGGCTGCCTTTCGTGCCGTGAGTGGGTGAAGAGAGTGTCAGGGGCCCCGGAGGGTGCTGTGGAAATGCTGGATCCCAGACGCTGAGCGACACTAAAAGGAAATGAAGACAGGAAAAATCAGAGCTTCAAAGCTGGCAGCCTGAGAACCACAGAATGAGGATTTGAAGATTCAGGTACAGGTCCACACACTGCCTTCCAAGGGTCTGCCTCCTGAGATGCTGTTCTAGAATTCATGGCCTCTTGCAAACACCATTAGGAGTAACTTGGCATCCCCGCACCCTTTTTTTTTTTTTTTTGGCCTCAAAGCAGCATCCTGTCAAACTCTAGAAATGTAAACAGTAGATGCAGGGCAGGAGCTGCTTTCTTCAGTGGAAAAACCCAGGCTCACTTCTCCACCTCTCAAACTTCCGCAGTCTCCTCTGCCTTTCTTGTGCCCTTGAAATAACCTGAACGGCATAAGCAGCACCTGGTTGCTTTCGGAAACTGATTATTCTTTGATTTCACACTCTCTTGGCTTCCTCTCTAGTTAGTGTGATACTGGGCGAATATTCCTGCCTTCCTGGCTTTTTTGTTTCATAATTCTCATTTGCACAGAGTTACAATAGTGAAACATCTTTCATGAATATTTGGAAGTCTTTTGCAACAAGCTCTTTTTGATAATATAATGCAAGGACAATGACAACTAAAGTGTCCTTATTTTAGTGGATATTTCTACTTTTGGTATTTGGTACAAGAATTCGATGCCAGAATGAGAACAATAAAATTACATGGAAAATTGTTATTGTGAATCATTGAATATTTAATGAATTATGGAAATGAAACTGTCAAACACTAGAGCTGGGATGAGAAGCTCTGAAGGGAAATGGATAAACCCGGAAACCTGAAACGCTGCCATTCTGCTGAGCACCACAGCAGCAGGCTCAGCCCCCCGAGTTTCTACAGGTTCTCTCACCCTGAGAAGAGAATGCCACAGTGCCTTGGATGTGGTGACTTTGTTGGAAACAGCTTCACTGAAAAGAGGAATCAGACATTCCCTCTTAAGGTTTCTGTTGGCCCTTCTTGTGAACTTAGATTTGGTGTTCAAGCTTAACAGCAGGAAATTAAATTTTTTATTAATTTTTGTTGCGCCCTTTGCTACAATCGAAGTTATGGGAAGGGGAGCTGACACGATCGATCCCACCTCACAGCTCCTTCTCCTCCTTTCAGATTCGAATGCCTTGCCTCTTGCAGAAAGTATATTCTAAATTCTTCGTTTCTGATAATCCAATGTCCTTTTCTACATTCAATCGTGTAGCTGGTGTTGAAGGCACTTCAATTGTCTCAGAATTTCTGCTTAAGTCACCAAAGTTGAAGCCAATGTGTGTCATGAATGTGCATCATTACATTACCTTGGAGTCTAAAAAGAGTGAGATGCTTCCCACTAAGAGCTAGCCCTCATCTGTCTCCCGCCCAGATGAAATGGCAGCCAGGAGTTTAAAGTACTGAAGTAGGACTCACATTTTTACTGAAAGGCAATCAGAAAGCTGTAAGTTTTATTCCAGCTGAACTCAGCAAACAGGAAGAGAAGATACAAAAAGCACCTTTGCCAACAGGCAACTCTCTCTGACTGTATCCCACGGAGCTCACAGGCCTGGATACACTTCAGGCTGTTTTAGTTTCCTGGAGCGTTAATTACTTTCATCTGTTAGGTTAGCCTATGTCCTGGTGCATTCACGTATCAACCCCACATCTTGGTGGATTAAAGCACTAAGCTTTATTTTTCAACCCTACCGCAAATGCAATCCACGCTCACCAGGGGCTCTGTTTATTGGAGTTTCTCAAGGACTGAAGCTGTCAGTGCGGCTGCAGCCTTAGACGCTGGAGGTCACTTTGCCAGAAGGAAATAGAACTCTGGAGGGCTTCATGCCAGCAACTAAATGCCTCATGCTCAAAGTGACGTGCAATGATTTCTGCTCACAATGCTGGCTATGATTAATCACATGGCACCTCCCAATCACAGGACATCAGAAAGTGCGGCCATCGCAGGGCCAGGAAGCCCAAAATTTATAAAGAGTTGGCGAGCACGGTGGCCACCATATCTGCTCTAGACTGGAGAGTGACGGCAAAATACAGAAAGCGTATTTTGTGGTGATTCTAAGCAAAGTGACAGGGTATAAATGGAAAAGAAGAATTACGATTGTTTTAAATGCAAAAATAAGAAAGTTGGAACCTGGAAGAATACCCAGGGAGTTGCAGTGATTCAGGAAATTCACGAACACTGAGGAAAAGGAGTAAGTGTTGGCATCAGTCCTCGAGGCAAAGTGAGGCTGGGGGGACAGAGGAGAGGGACAGACTTACAATATATTATTGGTGCAAAGTCATCTGTGATTGTTGATACTTTGCATATCCACTGTTAGAATAAATTATTTTATTTTAAAAAACCTAGCTGAATACATTGTAATGATAGTGCGGAAATATCAATTGAATTCTTTCGCCACATTCTCCTAACGGTGAAAGAGTATGTGTCTATAGGATGGAAGATGAGTTTTTGGGTGTGATATTTTGATTTAGAGCACAGTTAGCGTCTCCTGATGGAAATGGGACTCAATCTATGGTGCATGCATTGTGAGGAGTCAAGTTCATTACTTTTCAAATATATATATATATATATATATATTTAGCAAGATTATTTCTTCAAAGACGATCTAACCCGCAGAAAAGCAGAAGACTTGGTGAAGAGCTTACCCGGAGAAGGTGTGGCTGTGGCTGCAGAGGAGGGCGGGTGCGGGGCTCTGCACTCCCCTTTGCTGCTGATTCTGCCTTAAGTGCCCCACGGGGCTTGGGCATCCAGGGCAGTTCCCTAGAGGTCGGCTTGAAAATCGCCGGACACGTTTTATACGGGGGAAAGCTGATGTCAAGAAATATTCAGCATTTTACTCAAGGCCAGACAGATAATTAGTGGCTGATTTCGGACTATGGATTTCCAGCCCAGGGATTTTTCTCTCTAATCAAATATTAATAACAGCTAGAGAATGGTTCTTTACCTTTCTGTCATGATTATACAAATTAAGCAAAGGTTTCTCTTCGGCCTCCTTGACATAGTTAAATAGCTAATGACTTAATTCCAGACGTCAAATCTTGGGGAGCATTCCTGGTGTCTTTAGTGGCTTCCTGACACTCAGCAACAATTCCTTCCGGCGGGTGTTGATGTTTTCTGGCTTCATTACCTCTTTGCTATCTGGTGCTTTGATGAAAGGGCCACGGAGAGAGAGTGACTTAGCACATTTTCTGACAGAGCTCCAGATTTCTTTCCTAACCCTTCCTAGTACATTCTGCCCCTGCCTTGATGCCAGCTCCTCTGCTCAGGCATCCGTGCTTGGTCCTCGCTCACCCAGTCAATGCTCTCTCTCAATCAGCGTTAGCAGGCTCACGTCGTTCGTTTCCATCGTGAGACGGTCTCCTGATTTCCGTGCTTGTCTTCCCTCCACGGCGCCGAGTGTGTCACGCACTGTCCATGGCTCTGGTGGAACAGAGTCATGCCATCCATTCTATTCTGCAGATCACCCTTCTGGAAACTTCTCCAAGCCTCATTTGCCGTTTTGTCCTCTGTTGAAGTGAATTCTGCTTTTCTGATCATGTTGAAACATTTACAATAAGCAGTCATCATTGATCTTCCTCAAAATAAATTTTCTATATAGATTTTTTTGACTGTACACTACTGGGACATAACTATTCCATTGACCCTACATGAAGAGACTTTACCAGTGGCACTAAAGAGTTTCTGAAGAACACTGAACTTTAGGGAGATATAGCTGATGGCCAAAACAGTCATGTATTTTCCCTGATCTAAGCCCTGTGCATTTCTGATGAGCCCTTACATTCTCAGACATTAGGAAGCAGTAAATCCCTGAATGTAAGAATTACTTCAGGCCTATTCAGGTGGTTTGGTGGAGGTGAACTTACGATCCAGGACCTGATACTCTTGTCTAAGGATAACAGCCCCATTACCTGGGAGAGCCAAAGCACTCTGCTTTCGTGAACTGCTAGAAGCCACTTCTAAGTCACGTGATGCTGTGATGATGCAGTGAGGGTGATTTTAATGACAAATTCTATCTAGAGTTGGGAGATTCTTTAAACAACCTTGGTATTTTTAAGGCCATTTGCATCCTCTCTTCTGGTAGAATTATCAGCTCATTCTCAATGACAGACAGGTAGATAAAACACTTCTGCCAACAATGCATACAATACCTCAGGGTGCCTTTCCCTATGCCTGCTGGCCATGTATATATCTTCTTTAGAGAAATGTCGATTCAAGCCCATTGCCCATTTCAAGTCTAGTTTATTATTATTATTATCATTATTAGAATGTTGCTATTAAGTTTTAGGAGACCCTTGTGTGTTTGCATATTAAGTGACTGGATTTTACACTATTAAAAGCTGACAGAAGAAGTGAGCACCACCGTTGCTGAAGAGACCTTCACCCCTGGGAACCACCGCAATCCAAGCACCGGACAAAGACCTAAGGGTGGGCAGCTCAAACTCGCTTTCAGCCCCAGAGCGTGATGTGTGATGAGCTGCGCTTCCTCCAACAAGCGTTTAAGCTCTGCCATACCTGGGATGCATCTGCACATGTAGGTTAAGCTGAAAAGCATAAGCGTAGTTTAATTCATGCCTAAAATCTTAATTATTAACATATTAATATTCTAGTCAAAACTGAATTACCCAGAGTGGTGTCTCAGTTCATCAGCAGGAATATGAAGATGAAAGTGTCCTTAATCATCAACTTCAATTTGTCTAGATTTGAATTTTTAAGGACTTTATTTTTTCGTAGCAGCACATTTCTCCTTCTCCTTCTTTTCCACATGAAAACTCAAGTAGCAGGTGGAGATGTAAGACCAGGGCATCTGACACCAATTGGTTAAAAGCAGAGACTGGACTCAGTGTCCTGCTGCCTGCCACCTCCTCACCATGTTCACCCTTTGCTGCAGCAGCTCCTAAGGTACTTTGAGAATTTTAATGTGCCCAGGAAACCAGTTTCAAAAATCTTTGCTCTAGATCACAAACAGCTTATGTGACTTAACGTGTGCCTGCAGAGAATCATGATTAAAGCATGTGACCTTGAAATAATAAAGCAGAAGAGGGCAATTCCAACCTCCGATTCTCTCATGTGGGCTACAAAATTTTGGGCTACATTAGTCTTAACAAGCATATATTTAGCACCTGCTGTGTATCAAGAGTGTCAGGGCTGTGAACACAACATGAACAAGAGAGATGCAGTCCCTGTTCTAGGAGATCTTATAGTCCAGCGGAAAGTAAATCTGATACGGGGCAAATCAATTTTAAAATGTAATTTTAAATGAATGCTATGAAGGAGTCAAATTAGGGGTAAAAATACAACAACAGGCTAAGAGGTTAGCCAGGGCCTTGAAAGCGAAATAGAGACTTCTAGGGAGAGAAAGAGTTGGTCGTGGGAGGATAGGGAGGCTGAGCCTGCGGTTGGGGGACCTCTCAGAGGAGACCAAGCCAGGGCGCCACTAAGAGGAAGGAGCCTGGCTGGGTTTAAGAAGCTGTGGGGCTGTCCTGACTGTGGCTGTGATTTGCATTGCCCTAATGATGAGTTATGCTGAGCAGCTTTTCTTATACCTGCTGGCCATGTGTATGTCTTCTTTGGAGAAATGTCTGTTCAGGCCATTTGCCCATTTTCGAGTAAGATGATGACGACATGATTATGCTGCTATTGAATTTCAGGAGATCGTCATATGTTTGGACATTAACCCCTTAACAGATGTATGGTTTGCAAATATCTTCTGCCATTTTGTAGCTTGGCTTTTCACTCTATGAATTGTTTCCTCTGCTGTGCAGAAACCTTGTAGTTTGATGTAGTTTCACTTTGCTGTTACTTTTGTTGCCTGTGCTTTTAGTATCACATTCAAGAAATTGCCAAACCAACACCATGAAGTGTTTCTCCTGTGTTTTTCTAGGAATGATGGCTATTATCAGAAAACAAAAGATAACACGTATCGATGAGGATGCAGAGAAATCGAAACCCTAGTGCACAAAATGACACAGCCACTGTGAAAACAGTAAGGCAGCACCTCAAAAAATTAAAAATAGAACCATTATATGATTCAGCAATCTCACTTCATTTCTGGGAGTGTATCCAGGAGAACTGGAGTCAGGATCTTGAAGAATATCTGCTCTTCCATATTTATTGCAGCATTATTCATAGTAGCCAAGATACAGAAACAGCCTAAGTGTCCATGGGTGGATGAATGCATGAAGAAAGTGCAGTGTGTGTGAGTGTGTGTGTGTGTGTGTGTGTGTGTGTGTGTCTGTATGCAATGGAATATTATTCAGTTTAAACATGAAGGGAATCCCGCTATGTGGGACAACATGAATGAGCCTGTCAGACGTGACTAAGCAAGACACAGAAAGACAAATACTGCATAATCTCACTTATATGAGATTTCCAAAGACTTTAAATTCAGAGAGTAGCATGATGCTTGGCAGTGCCTGAGGGGAGGTGGACTGAGGAGTTTCTGTTCAAATGTATAAAGTCTCAGGAACAGAAGATGCATGAGTTCTAGAGATCTGCTGTACATCATACCTGCAGCTAACAATATTGCACACTTAAAATTCTGTTAATAGGATAGACTTCATATTTAGTGTTCTTACCACAATAAAAGAAGCAGGATAAGGAAGGAGGATGGCGGAGGGGAGAAGGGGGAGGGGAGAAGGAGGAGGAAGAGGGGAGAAGACAGGAGCTTCCTGAGCAAAGAGTGCAGGTTGAAGCTAAATTTAGGGAGACTGACAAGGATGGTCTCTGGCAGCTAGAATGGAAAGGTTTCAGGTATGGGAACTTTGCTGTTTAATGTATTTTTTAAAAGATCTGCTCTGATGCTGCATAGTAAATAGATTAGATGATGGGAACAGTCAAAAATAGAAGTGGAGGAGCCAGAAGTGCATTATTTTAACCGGTGGAGCAGTGGCTGTGGGACGTGGCCTGTCTTAGGGAGGGGTTCTACCCCCAGACTTGCAGACACTGTGCAGAGACAAGAGACCTTCACTTTATGCTCTCTGGAAAACAAAATATTAAAGAATTTACAAAGGAAAACGTTACTCTTTCAGAGAGCATGCGGGAGGGAAGACACCTGTGACAAAGCCCTGTGACACCAGCTAGAATATTATTTCAGGAAATATTGTCATTCAATGGAGAAGGACATAGTCTCTCTCTTTTTTTAATATACATTTTATTTTATTGTGTTTTAGGTTGTGGGGTACATGTGAAGAACATGCAGGATTGTTGCATAGGTACATACATAGCAATGTGGTTTGCTGCCTGCCTCCCCATCAGCTGTATCTGACATTTCTTCCTATGTTATCCCTCCCCAACTCCCCAGCCCCCGCTGTCCCTCCCCTAGTTCTCCCCCACAGACCCCAGTGTGTGATGCTTCCCTCCCTGTGTCCATGTGTTTTCACTGTTCAACACCCACCTATGAGTGAGAACATGTGGTGTTTGATTTTCTGTTCTTGTGTCATTTTGCTGAGAATAATGGTTTCCAGGTTCATCTATGTCCCTACAAAGGACACGAGCTCATTGTTTTTTATGGCTGCATAATATTCCATGGTTATTATATGTGCCACATTTTCCCTGTCCAGTCTATCATCAATGGACATAGCCTCTTTAACGCAGAAGCAGAAAACCACGGCCAGAGATGAGGAGCAAGGATGAGCCACAAATGGTGTGCAGAGAAAAAAAAGTTGTAACAATGAATGTGCAGAAAGCACATTGCAGTGTCAGAGAAAATAAATTACGTAACTTCTGATCTCATCTACAAAATTAATGTCACGACGACTGTTAAATGGCAACTGCTTTTGAGTTATTATTTTGGTCATAGTATTTTTTCTTTGAGTTCTGTTAAAGAAAAGTATTATTTCAACACCTGTTAGAACAGTAAAACCTTTATTCAAGATTACCTGAAAAAATCAATGTAATAGTAAAATTAACATAAGAAGTTGGCTCATTAAAATACATCATGAGGTTTTCCATAACTATTAAAGTCGAATTTCAGGATGGAGTCTGGGTTTTCCAGTGACTGAAATGAAGAGGAAAATACTTTCATATAGAAAGACTTTCATTTTTCGTAGAATGAAAATAAACCTTTTCTAAGCATGAAGGCCCCACTTACTATCTGTAATCATGAAAATAATGACTGCATAGTTTTCTTTATATACAGTTGCAAAATAAAAGCTATTTCAAGCTTAAAAACAATGTTTGGTAGACTTTACCAGTAAAACCATCTGGGCCTGGTGTTTTCTTTTTTGGAAGATTAGTAATTATTAATTTCATTCATTAATAGATATTGGTGTATTCAGATTGTCTGTTTCTCCTTGGGTGAGTTTTGGTAGAGTGTCATTCAAGGAATTGGTCTACTTTATGTAACTTATCAAAATTGTTTGTGGTCTACCTTTATTTTCCTTTTAACAGCCATGAGATCAGCAGCGATGGCCCCCCTTTCATTTTTGATGTAGGTTATTTACCATTCGTAATTCTCCCTCTTTTCTGGTGAGCCTAGCTAGAGGCTTATTGATTTTAATAATCTTTTAAAATAACCATTGTTTTTTTTTGAGACAGGATCCAGTTCTTTCACCGGGGTTGGAGTGCAGCGACAAGATCATAGTTCACTGACACCGCAAACTCTTGACCTCTAGTGATCCTCCCGTCTCAGCCCCCCAAAGCACAGGGATTGCAGGTTCGAGTCCCTGTGCCTGGCCTTCCAGCTTTTGTTTACACGAATTTTCTGTATCATTTTTCTATTTTTGACTTTATTAACTTCTGTTCCAATTTTTGTTACCTTTTCTTCCAAGTCCTTTAGCTTTAAAATGGTCTTCTTTCCTTAGTTCCCTAAGGCTGAAGCTTGGGTTATTAATTTTAGATCTTTATTATTTTCTAATGTATATATTTCGTACTAAACGTTTTCTTCGGATCACTACCACACATTTATATAACTTTTTCTTTAGTAATTTACATCAAATATTCTGCTTGGGCCCATAGGAGTACTTTTGTTTAGTTTCCAAATATTTAGGAATTTTCTAGTTGTCTCACTGTTGTTGACATCTACTTTAATTTCATTCTGGTCTGAAAATATATCTTACATGATTTTTAAAAATTGTTTGTTTTATGTCCCAGAATATGGTTTATCTCCTACATGTTCCATCCAGGTGTCCTCAGAAGACTGTGTATTCTGCTGTGGCTGGAGGAAGTCGACCTAGCGTCCCATTACCTGGCGGTGCTGCTGAGTCCTCGTCTATTCTTTCCTGAATCCCTGACTGCTGGCTCTGCCCATCTCTCATAGAGGATGCTGCTGTCTGCAGCTATGACAGTGGATCCATCTATTTCTCGTTGTAGTTCTGTGAGACTTTGTCTTACACATTTTGGTACTCTGTGCTTAGGTGCCTACCATTTAAGGAGTTTTAGGTCTTTTTGGAGAATTGACCCCTTCATTATTATGTAGTGCTGTTCTTTTTCCATGATCATTTTCCTTGCTCTGAAGTCGGCTCTGTGTGGAATTAACATGGTTCCTCCAGCTTTCTTTCGATAAGGGCTACCATGGTATACCTTTCTCTATCACTTTCATGTTAACTGATTTAACTCCTTATATTCAAGTGGAGGTCTTTTAGATAGCATACTCTTTGGTCCTTTTTAAAATTCACTCTGACAATTTATATCTTTTAACTGAAATTCATTGTCTGAATCAAGAGGTATGGCTATGCCCCTTTGTCATGCCCCATAATACACACACAGTGTGTGTATTTATCACCTCAAGGATTTTAATGCTACAAGATTCTCGGGGCTTAACCACCACACCTTCACCACACCCATGATCACCACACCCATGATCACCACACCCATGATCACCACACCTGCCACCACCACACCTGTTACCACCAAACCTGCCACCCCCACACCTGCCACCTCCACACCTGCCACCTCCACACCTGCCACCTCCACACCTGCCACCCCCACACCTGCCACCTCCACACCTGCCACCTCCACACCTGCCACCCCCACACCTGCCACCCCCACACCTGCCACCTCCACACC